>NC_066877.1:34939862-35051166 GCF_022985175.1 Labeo rohita
TTTATTGTGTAGCGCGGAACAAAACATTTGCATTCACCTTGATATTTAACTACCTACATGTACATAAGCACTTTTCAACTGATATAACAGGTTGTAAGTTCTAAGACCGACAAAAATCAAAGAGTGAATAAATAAATTAAATTAATGAAGTGAGAATAAATAAATAAATAAAATAAACTAAAGTAAAGAAACATTTTCCTGTGGCTTAGGAGAAGTTTGTTTGAAAGGAAACTGGTATGATCTTTAAAATTAAAAACTACTTGTATTAATATTAAAACAGGATGAATACTTTCATCAATTAAGAAATGTCTTAGATTTATTAACCCTTTAACGGTCACCCCCATTTTGAACATAGACTTGAAAATGCCAAAACTTACATTTTTATAATTCATGAACGAAAACATTTTGTAATATGACTTTGATGTACATTTTCCATGGTAATGCAATGTCTGATTTAAAACGGTTTTCAAAAGATACATTTTCAGACCCAAAGTTTTGTGAAAAAGGTCAGAACTCCTGTTATGATGTAGATTTTTGAGCTGCACTCATTACTTAATCTATTACTTTTCCTACATAATTTGTAGCACAAACAGTGGCCAAATATCTATTTAGGTGTCTTAGACCTTTCCAACGATACACAGTTTTGTCATAATTAGTTTAGGATCTATTTGTAATACGGTGAAGTAAACTTAGGTGTCCTGCTGAGGAGATGGGTGACAGTTTAAAAAAAAAAAAAAGTCTTTTTTTTTTATTTTGAAAAGTTTATTTTGTTTAATTCTTTATCATACATTTGAATCTTTGCGTTGGACTCTGCTTATGGTGTTAGGGTTTGTGTTAGGGGGTTTGTGTCCTTGCACGTGGGGGGTAGATGTAAATGGGGTCCCAGTAGGCTGGTATCTAAACATTAGCATATACCGTAGTGATCTTACAACAAACTGATCCCTTTGAGGTGACAATACACACACACATTTGCTCTGCCATTTTTCCACAGTCAGGACGAAACCCAAAACTCCCAGACTGTTAGCAAAAGATCTGGAAGAAGCAACACCATAAAACACCAGGGAAGCGGATGAGATAAAACATCATAAAACCACTCAGAAATACAATTAAAGTCAAATCTAACATCTGTTTTTGATCTTTTGATTTACACAAACACTGTCATGTCACTCAGAGCTGACAGACCCTGGTCACATGGCAGTCAGAGTGACAGAGGGGTCATAAACACATAAATTCACTCATAAATCTAATCATACACACACTAGACATGTGTCTAACTGTCCATCAACAATGACAGAGTCAAAAATACGCTCATAAATCCAGTCATAAATCAGGCCATAAATCATATTTGATACGTTATGTGCCTGTAGGTACTACTATACTAGCATGATTCTAGCACGATTAGCCAGTTTCTAGCATGTTGCTAACATGATTAACAAGTTACTAGCATGATTCTAGCATGATTAGCAAGTTACTAGCATGTTGATAGCATGATTAGCATGTTTCTAGCATGATTGTAACATGATTAGCCAGTTACTAGCATGTTGCTAACATGATTAGCAAGTTAATAGCATGATTAGCATGTTGCTAGTATAATTAGCATGTTAACAGCATCACACAGCTTTTGGCTTCACAAGATGTTAATTGATGGACTGTGTGGATTATTGTGATGTTTTTATGAGCTGTTTGGACTCTCATTCTGACGGCACCCATTCACATCCATTGGTAAGCAAGTGATGCAATGCTACATTTCTCCAAATCTGATGAGGAAACAAGCTCATCCTAATCTTGGATGGCCTGAGGGTGAGTGTATTTTCAGCAAATTGTCAATATGTTCACACATGAACATGCTCACCTTGCACTTCACACTCTATGGTTTCGGACATTTCAAGGACGATTCCTCTTAAGCGAAAGGTCATTTTGCAGGTGTAAAATCCGGCGTCATTGAAATGCACTTTGCGTATGAATAGCCTATCTACATTTGAAACAAATGTCTCGTCGTCTTGAAGGAGCTTACAGTTCTGAGAGGAAAGCAGACACAGTAAAGACAGAGTTTATATTAAGCATGAAATCTATGGGTCAAACTGAATCAATAAGTAAAGGTGCACAGATCCAAAATAAAACAAAAATGTATCTTGTCATGTTGGTTTGTCCGAGGGTATTTACATTGAATTTATGCTTTTTGTAGATAAGCATAAGTGTTTAATCAGTTTATGCATGTGAATTTTGCTGGCAATCGAACTATGAACTACTCAATCAAATTCTGAATAAAAATATTAAAATAAATACACATAACTAAAACAAATCATTTTATTAAACCCAACAGTTTTAGGTTTTTGATTCATAGGTTTAGCAAAACACAAAATGCTATAAATATTATTAATATAAAAATAAAAACAAAAAATAAATAAAATAATAATGTTAATAAACCCAAAATAACAAAACTATAACAAAATAAAAATAACACAACAACAAATAAATAAACAATATAAAAATAAAACAATTAAACGACAAACAAACAAACAAATAGCAATAAACAAATATTTTTTAAAATGCATTTAAACTATAAAAATAAGAATAATAATAAATAAAAACAACAATAATAAACAAGCAACTAATATTTAAAGTTTCTGTTTTGTTTAAATTTGATTAAACAAAACAAACAATAATACCATAAAAATAAATAACAACAACAAATAAATAAACAATAATATAAAAACAATTACATGAAAAACAAACAAATAGCAATAAACTAAGTTTTAAAAATTCCTTTAAACTATAATAATAATAATAATAATAGAAACAACAACAATAAACAAAGAACTTATTTTTAAAGTTTCTAATTAATAGATTTAGCAAAACATTATAAATAATAATATTATTATTATAAAAAAGAATTTCAACATTCCTATTTTTTTTTTAATTCCCATTTCAACAAAACAACAATAGTATAAAAATAATATATATATATATATATATATATATATATATATATACACACATATATATACACACACACTTTTAAAAATGCATTTATACAAATTACTTAGAATCAACATAAATCTGTTTACTGCAAAAACAGTTGTATAACATGTTATATAAACATGTTTACTATGTATTTAAAACACATCAAGTATATTAGTACTATTACAGAAACCTGCCCTCTTTCATTTATGCAAGGTTGACCAACATGCATCACATTAAATGTATGTTTATGTTATGTGTAATCCAAATTCATGGAAATTTTATATGCAATTCAATACCTTAATCTTAAAATTGGCACCTAATGTGATTCTTACACTTGGAGAAGTCATGTCAATTAGTGCAATTGTAAAATGTATTTTTAAAAATATATTTGGAACAACTTTAGGGGAGAGTAAATAATAGCAAGATTTTAAGGCCTCTCTGGCAGAGATAAAGAATGCATTTTCTACCTTGTACCACTGGATGGATGGACTGTCCACGCTCTGGAAATATCTCCTCAGCGGGCATGCAATATCGTCACTCACGTGAGCGCTGAGCCGCTGGAGTGCCCTCTGCGGTCTCTCACAGTTTTCTGATGTCATTTCATTCACCACCAGCCATATCGCCTGTTTACAGCACTCGCTTTCAGTCCTGATGATATGAAACACAGATATGCCGGCCAAATCAATGTCAGAAAATCCAAACATGCAGCAAGTGTTTCTGAATGGCTAACAAAAGCCTAAGCCAATTTCTGACAACATTCATTTCAATAGTCAGATAGTAGAGACATTTTATGCATGCTATTTTAAAGAGAAATCACCTTTAAAGCAATAATAAAAAAAAAATAATAACTGCTTAAAATTCAATGTTTGGTTCCAATAATTTTACATTCAGCCATCATATTTCACATACAGTAGTTGCATGGAAACTGGTAAGATAGTATATCCACACACAGGACATATGGGATGCAAAGGGCTTATGCTGCCCTCTACTGACGGAAAACTAGTATGATACGAGTTATATTATACTGGATTATATTAAACTGGGGGGAAAACTGGATGTGTTAAGATATCAGTACAAACAAAATCATAAAATGAATGAATAAATACAGAAATAATCCATAAATAAATAAAATAAAAATTAAAACGAATAATTTTAACAAACCTAATAGTTTTATGCTTCTGATTTATAGGTTAAGCAAATCACAAATAAGAATACTATAAAAATAATTATACTAACAATAAAAAATAAAAAGAACAAAAAAAGAAAAATAATACTATACAATAATAACAATAATAATAATAATAACAATAATAATAATAAAAAAATAATACAACCAACTAATTTTAGACTTTGATTCATAGTTTTAGCAAAACAACAACAAAAAAAATGCTATAAAAATAATAATAATAATAATAATAATAATAATAATAATAATAAATAAAAACAACAATTAACAAACAACTAATATTTAAAGTTTAATTAAAAGGTTTAGCAAAACACAATGCTATAAATATTTATATAAAAATAACAAATATATAAAATAACGTTAATAAACAACTGTTATATATTTGATTAAACAAAACAAACAATAACACTATAAAAATAAATAAACAAAAAGCAATAAACAAATAGTTTTAACAGTTGTAATTAAGTTCTGAATTTTAGGTTTTGCAAAATAAATAATACTATAAAAATAATAATACTATTAACAATAAAACAACAACAAACAAACAACTAATATTTAAAGTTTGATTCATAGGTTTAGCAAAACACAAAATGCTATAAATAGTATTAACATAAAAATAAAAACAAAATAAATAAAATAATAATGCTAGTTTAATATATTTTGAAATTTGATTAAACAAAACAAGCAATAACAATACTATAAAAATAAATAACACAACAACAAATAAATAAACAATAATAAAAATAAAACAATTAAACAACAAACATCAATAAATGAATAGTTTTAACAGTTGCAATATTTCAGTTCTGAATTAGGTTTTACAAAAAAATACTATAAAAATAAAACAATACTAATAGCAATAAAAAACAATAAATAAAAATAATACTATAAAAATAATAAGAATAATAATAAATAAAACAAAAATAAACTACTAATATTTACAGTTTGATTCATAGGTTTAGAAAATGCTATAAATAGTATTAATATAAAATGAAATAAATAAAATAATAAGGTTAATGAACAACTTTAAGATATTTTCAAATTTGATTAAAACACAAGCAATAATACTATAAAAATAAACAACAAATAAATAAATAATATAAAAATAAAACAATTAAACAACAAACAAATAAATTAAAAAAACAATTTCGTAATACTGGAGTACTGACTCATAGGTTAAAATAATACTAATAACAATACAACAAAAAAAAAACAATAAATAAAAATCATAATACTCAATATAAAACAAAAATTGTAACAAATAATAATAATAAATAAAAACAACAATAAACAACTAATATTTAAAGTTTCTGATTAATAGATTTAGCAAAACACAAAACAGTATAAGTAATATTAATAACAATATATATATATAAAAAATCAAAACAATAACATAAAAACGATTTGAACATTCCTAATATTTTAAAATGTTTCAACAGAACAAATAATAGTATAAAAATAACAACAATTCTAAATTCCAAAACTATTTTAATTTTCTGAATCAAAGATTTAGCAAACACAATCGTTCTATTCCTCTTGTTGTCAGATGAAGCTCAATGACTTCAATAAAATTTACTTTTGCACTACTTCTTGATATTGTTAAATAATTCATTTCAATAATGAATTTTACTAGTTTATCTTTACTAGTTCATAAAAAAAAACAAATAAATAAATATTGCTATTTTTCCTATTCATAGTGTTTAAAGTAACCTCTCATAATCCTGTTCTTTATTATTATTTTATTTAATTGCTATCAAAGTCTTATAAAGCTTCCAAGAGTGCATTTGATCTTTACTTTACACAGAACAAAAGCGAAGCGCTACATCTTAGCCCTAGAACTTTTTAATCCGTATATTCAGCATTAAACAAATCAGCATCAGTTTAGTCAGTTTTCTTAATTTAGAGCTTCCTTCCGTGACCGTAAATGTGTGTTTTGCAGCAGCAGGTTGTTTAAAGGTCAGCGTGCTCAACACCTGTTCAACACAACACTGATTTGCTCATCTCACCATCCTAGAAACGCCACATATTAAGCCTTCCTGATCTTTCCATCCATTTATTTCTTCAGTCAACAGAGCGCTGCAGCTTCAGCGAATCTCACGAAAACACGTCAAAGTTGCAGAGGAAAAATTCTCAGCATCTTAAAAATAGACTTCAAGTTCTGAGGAAAAGGGCAAATTTGACTGCACACAAGGGCCGTAGCCCCGAGTCTGACAGACTGACCGCATCCTCTGCAAAAGATGTTTTTCTAGCAAAAATTTCACTTTCAAAGTGACTGCATGTGAATCAAGCTCTTCCTGAAATCCCCCACCCAGCAGAAACGTCCCCAAACTCTTTCATCCGTTTGATGACTTTTACACTTATTCATATTGTTTATTAATCTGGAGTCTGACATTATCATGTCACACTTACACTGCATAATGCCATCAAGTAAAAAATAGTTAAAATTACCCTAAAACGCAATATATTGATGGTAAAAATGCCCCTTCGTTTCTAAATCATATTTCTATATGATTTAGTAATATCAGCACAAGTGATATTCTGTGATAATTTCTGTAAAATAATACTTACATTCAGCCAGGATGCAATAAATTGATTAAAAGTGACAGTAAAGACAGTTACAATGTTACAAAAGTTTTCTTTTTCAAATAAATGCTGTTCTTTTGAACATTCTATTCATCAAAGAACACTGAAAAATAATGTATCGTTTAAAATGTATCATAAAACAATAACATTAATGAACAACTTTAATTCTTAAATTTGATTAAACAAAACAAGCAATAATAATACTAGAAAAATTAATTAATTAATTAAAAAAACAATAATATAAAAATAAAATAAAACAAATAAATAAAAATTAACAGTCGTAATATTTCAGTTCTGAATCATAGGTTTAGCAAAACAAATAATAATATTATAAAAAATTTATACTAATAACAATAAAAAAACAACAATAATAATAAATAATAATAATAATACTACAGCAGCATAAATAATATTAATAATATAGAAAAAACAATAACAAAATGATTTTAACATTCCTGCTTTTTTTAAATTTCAACAAATCAAACAATAATAGAAAATAAAATAATATTAATAACAAAAAAAAAAACAATTATATAAAAATAAAACAAATAAAAATAATTTTAACAGCCGTAATATTTCAGTTCTGAATCATACGTTTAGCAAAACAAATAATATTATAAAAATACTAATAACAAATAATAATGAAAACAACAACAACAACAATAATAATAATAATAATAATAACAACAATAACACTATAGCAGTATAAATAATATTAATAACAAAAAAAACAATAACATAAAAATGATTTTAACATTCCTAGTATTTTTAAATTTCAACAAAACAATAATAAAAAATAAAAAAATATTAATAACAATAAACACAACAAAAATAAATTAAGAGTGATAGTAAAGACAGTTACAATGTTACAAAAGATTCTATTTCAAATAAATTTTGTTCTTTTGAACATTCTATTCATCAAACAACACTGAAAAATAAAATGTATCATTGTTTCCAGCAAAAATTACTTACAGTAATAAGAAACATTTTTAATAACTGAGCGCCAAATCACTCATATTAGAATTTCTGACATTTTAAACTAACCAATGATTCAATGATTATTTCATAAAGAGTCATTTGCTTTGTTTCTGAATGAATCAGCCTTTTGAAAATGGCTCAGTGACTCACTCCTTACGACAGTAACGGACGACTTTAGCTTCACTTTTGAAGTATTATTTTATATTACAAAAATCATTTCATATTCAAAAGATTACTTTTAAACCAATCTCATTAATTGCAAAGCTGCAATTGCAGTGTAAATGCATCGAAATGCAGCGTAGTCATAGTCATTTATATATCCATTTCATTGATTCATTAATTAGTAATTTATAATAAATAAATATAGAAATTACAAAAAAAAATATAAATAGTTTATATTTTACAAAATAAAATATAAACTATACATATAAAATAAATAAAAAATAAATAAATGCTCGCACAAAACAAAAGAAAATAAATAAACAAATAAATATGATTTTGACAACTGATTATGCATACACAGAATAAGGACCTGGGTGTTTTAAAGTACTCAGTTAAAACAAAATTTAAAAATAAAATGTATTTTATATTTATATAAAAGCAAAAAAAATTAAAATATAAAAATAAAAATGTACAATAAATAAATAAACAAATAAAAACAAATGTACAAAAAATAAAATTATTGAATTAATAGGAAAATAAATAAATAAATGAATAAACACATAAAAAAAGAATTCGTACATAAAAAAGAAAGATGATGCACACACCGAATAAGGAATTCGGTATGGTAAACAAATAAACAAAATAAAAATTATTAAAATATAAAAATATAAAAATACCTAAAAATTACAATAAATAAATACTCATACAAAACAAAAGAAAATAAATAAATAATTAAATAAACAAATAAATATGAATCTGACAACAGATTATGCATACGGTGCAAGTGTTTTTCTTTTCTTTCTTTTTTTTTTTTTTACTGAGTACTTTAACACACCCAGTTCCTTATTCTCTGTGTGTGTGTGTGTGTGTGTATATATATATGTATATGTGTGTATATGTATATATATATATATATATATATATATATATACACACACACACAAAAATGACAATATAAAAAAAGTACTAAGAAATAAATAAATAAATAAATAAATAAATAAATAATATAATACAATATTTTATATACATATATACATATATATATATATATATATATATATATATATATATATATATATATATATATATATATATATCTATGTGCACTCAGCATTGTCTCAATATCAAAACAATTGGAGATATTATTTGTAGTGGCTTGGTGCCTATGATTTTTTTTATTGAGAAACATTCAGAATTATTTTTGAAAATCAAGAGGAAATGGTCTGTTCATACCTGACCACACACGTGTACTTTCCGTGATGCTGCATGGTGACGTTGAGGAACCAGATTTGTTTTTTTGTGAGTATGACGCTCTGCTCCAACTCCATGATCTCAGAGCCCGTTCTCTCATCGTACCATGTGATGTTATACGGTGTTTCTGTAGAATTAAGGATATATTTCATGTCTAATTGGCACTCCAGTAACGCCACCTCACCCGGGACCGAGAAAGTCCGCTCAAACGCCTGTCCATAATCTTTGCAGGATTCTGTTTAGAGACATGCATGAAGACGGTTAGGAACAAACACAAAAAAATACTAGAGAAAGTAAAGGCATAATATGAGAGCATGGGAAAAGAATTAATATATATATGTATATTATATATATATATATATATATATATATATATATGTGTATATGTATATATATATATATATATATATATATATATATATATATAAAACTTTATTAAAACAATATGGACATATTATAATAATAACAATAATAAAATAAAATGTAATAAATTGACAAAATTTAAATATATATATATATATATATATATTTTTTTTTTCTTCTTATTTTTTTTTTTTCAAAATAACTAAAAACAAACTTTATTAAAACTATATATATTGTAAAAAAAAAAAATTATCGATTTATGTGTGTATATTTATTTAAATGTATTAAAATTATATGGACATATTAAAATAATAATAATAAATAATAATAATAGTAACAAAATGACAAAAACACAACACAATCACTAAAACGGAAAAAAACAATCTTAAATTTAATATTAAATATTAAATTATTATTTTAATATAAAAATATTAACATTAACATTAAAATAATTCATTAAAATGAAAACATAAAAATAGAATTAATTAAAAATATTAATAAAAAACTATAATAGTATACCAGTGATATTAAAATAACACTGGCGTCAAAAAACATGGAGGGGTGAAATAACTGTATGGGCATATTAAAATAATAATAATAATAATAATATTAATAATAACAGTAATAAAATGACAAAATATTTTCCATGCATCAAGCAGTGTAATGATTAACTAAAACAATATTTTTAAATATTTTTTAAACTCTGTACACGGAGTTTATGAGATTCACTAAATCAAACACCCTCATCAAGCTATAATTGAGTTTTATTTCATTTACACGCATCCGTTTATGACTCACTTCATCCAGGTAGTAAAGTTTATGAAGGAAACAGATGCAACTTCCTTACCTGAACCTAAAGGTTCTTTAGTTGATATGACGGCACATTCAGCTGCCCAAAGTACAGCGACCAGAAAAACGAGAGACGGCCGACCCATATCTGCAGAGAAAGATGAACAAAATGACTGAATTTGAATAGAAATTAAGAAATGATCACATTCACAACATATAGGGTGTTTAAATTTAAATGATAACGTTAGATGGCATTAATAATCAATGTTAAAAAAAAATATACACCCCTGTTCAAAAGTGGAATCAGTAAGATTTTTAATGTTTTTTAAAGATCTCTTATTCTCAAACTTCAATCAAAAATACAGAAAAATGTTTAATATTATTGCAATTTAAAATAACAGTTTTCTATTCAAATATACTTTCAAATATAATTTATTTCTGTGATGCAGAGCTAAATTTTCAGCATCATTACTCCAGTCTTCAGTGTCACATGACCTTTCAGAAATCATTCTAATATGCTGATTCTTTTTTTTGGAACCTGTGATTTTTTTTCAGGATTCTCTGATGAATAAAAAGGAAAAAACAAACAAACAAACAAACAAACAAAAACAGCATTTATTCAAAATAGAAATCTTTTTTAACAATTTTTTAACAACTTTTTACAAGTCTTTACTATCAATTTTTATCAGTTGAACACATCCTTGGTGAAGAAAGAAAGAAACAAATGTTACCAACATTGATAAATCAGCATATTAGAATGATTGCTAATGCATTATGTGACACTGAAGACTGGAGTAATGATGCTGAAAATTCAGCTTTTAATCACAGGAATAAATTACATTTTAAAGTATGTTAAAATAGAAAAACACAATTTTAAATTACAATAATATTTCATAATATTACTATATTTTTTCTGTATTTTTAATCAAATAAATGCAGTCTTGATGAGCAGAAAACATAAAAAAAAAAAAAAAAAAAATCTAACTGATCCCAAACTTTTGAATGTTGTTTAATTTAATTTAATTTAATTTAATTTAATTTAATTTAATTTAATTTACATGACTATGTATATAATATTAAAAAACCTCTTAAATGTCCACTTCAGCTTTTATGATGTCGTTAGTCATGTTTAATGAACTTTGAACCTCATGTTTACTGGAAGTGAACAGTGTTTGAGATACAAACTCTAAGGTCAGGCCAGGATCAGGGTGAAATAAAAACACAATTTTTCAAATACGCTTTCACTGCATTTACAAGATATATAGACTCACAAAATTAAACGCACATGGGAATTAAATGCACACTTATTTGACAATTTCACTTGGTAAATTTCACAAATAATTACAAATTTTTTACAACGTATGTATTGCTTGCATGGTCAGAATAATATTTAAAAAAAAAAAAAAAAACAACTAACTATAAATGACAAAAATACTAAAAATGCACAATAAAATAAGGCTGCAATGATTCTGAGATTCGTAAATGCACTAATATATAATCTGATGACTAACTCTTAAATAACAATGCTTGAGCAATCTGCAAATACTTGTGAATTTCTACTCTCACTTCCCTCTTCTCCAAGAAATGCAGATACATGGGAAATGCTGACTAGACTAGAGCCGAATCCCTGTAGCGCCGATCCAGTGATCGACCGGCTAAAACAGTTACTCTTGCACAACAGTTTTCGTTCTTTAAAAGAGCAGACTACACTACATAGAGGAACTTAACGTGCTTGCTCAGCGTTAAAAATTGAAATTTGAGGAATAAATGTAAACGTGCGCACTGGAGGAGAAGGGAACGTTCTGCAATTAAACAGGATCTAGGAGTACATGGCCTACATTAACCCTGAAGTTAAACCAACCGACCAAACCTTGATCTGCTCGTCACCTCCAAACCCTCATTCAGATGTTCAGTACATTGCAAAATATTTACTTCACGGTTGGTAAATTGTTTTTAAATGGGTGATGGTGTCAGTCGATTCCACTTGCACATACACGTACACATTTACTGATCTTAGAACTAAACATTATTTAATTTATTAATTTTGATTGTTTCTTGCTTAATAATTTGATTAAGACATGCAAATCATTTTAAAGGTATAGTTTTTTCACTTTTCACTTTTCAAAACAACTTCTAGAGAGTGAGTGAACTCATTTTCAGGATAACTGTTTCTTTAAGATCAATTTTCAATTTGAGAAATGCAGCATCACTTGCTCACCAAAGGATCCTTTGCAATGAATGGGTGCCGTCAGAATGAAAAATGAAAATTTTCTAATAACGGACTCCCATTTAGGCCATCCAAGAAGTATATGAGTTTATTTCTTCATCAGAAAACATTTGGAGAAATTTGATGTGAATGCTTGTGAATGGCAGTGAATGGGTGCCGTCAGAATGAGAGTCCAAACAGCTGATAAAAACATCAAAATAATCCACAAGTAATCCACACCACTCCAGTCCATCAATTAACATCTTGAGAAATCAAAAGCTGCATGTTTGTAAGAAACAAATCCATTATTAAGGCATTTTTAACTTTGCTTTTTAACTTAACATTGCTAAAATACAAGTCTATAATTCATAAATCACCTAGTCTGAATCAGGAAAGAAATATGCACAGACAAAACACCATTTACCAGCCAAAACAGCTCCAAACAAATTTGTTGGTGGATTTTTCACTGGAGGAAACATTATTATTGGCGCATATTCTGTTCAGAAGCAACAGTTTAAAGGTAAAAACATCTTAATGATGGGTTTGTTTCTTACACATCCGCAGCGTTTGGCTTCTCAAGATGTTAACTGATTGACTGGAGTGGTTTGGAATACTTGTGGATTATTGCAATGTTTTTTATTAGCTGTTTTGACTCTACTAATTCTGACGGCACCCATTCACTGCCATTCATATGCTAAATAAATTTCTCCAAATCTGTTCCCAGACGACCAGGTCTAAAAACACCCTGTGAGGCGTGTTTGCATCATTTGGATTGATTCACATAAACATTTGCAATCTGGTTTGACAATTTCTGCTAAGAACTGGAAAAACAAACAAGCCATGCAAACCATTTTAAAGGTATATTACAGTTTTAATAAGATTTTGAGGATGTTTTGTCCACACAATAAAAGTCTACACTTTTCAAAACATCTTCTAGAGAGTGAGTGAACTCATTTTCAGAAAAACTATTCCTTTAAGATCAATTTGAAAAATGTAGCATCAAATCACTTGCTCACCAAAGGATCCTTTGCAGTAAATGGGTGCCGTCAGAATGAAAATTTCCTAAGAACTGACTCCCTTTTAGGCCATCCGAGAAGTTTATTTCTTCATCAGAAAACATTTAGAGAAATTTGATGTGAATGGTTGTGAATGGCAGTGATTGGGTGCCGTCAGAATGAGAGTCCGAACAGCTGATAAAAACATCAAAATCCACAAGTAAACATTGCTAAAATACAAGTCGATAATTCATAAATCACCTAGTCTGAATCAGGAAAGAAATATGCACAGACCAAACACAATTTACAAGCCAAAATAGCTCTAAACAAATTTGTTGGTGGATTTTTCACTGGAGGAAACAATATTATTGGCTCATATTCTGTCCAGAAGCAACAGTTTAAAGTTAAAAACATCTTAATGATGGATTTGTTTCTTACAAATCTGCAGCGTTTGGCTCCTCAAAATGTTAATTGATTGACTGGAGTGGTTTGGAATACTTGTGGATTATTGCGATGTTTTTTTAATCAGCTATTTTGACTCTACTAATTCTGACGGCACCCATTCACTGTCATTCATATACTAAATTTCTCCAAATCTGTTCCCATGAAGAAACATTAAGTTTTCACTTAAAGATAACCAGGTCTAAAAACACCCTGCGACTGTTAAAGGCGTGTTGCATCATTTTGGATTGATTCACATAAACATCTGCAATCTGGTTTGACAATTTCTGCTAAGAACTGGAAAAACAAACAAGCCATGCAAACCATTTTAAAGGTATATTACAGTTTTAAGAGGATTTTGAGGATGTTTTGTCCACACAATAAAAGTCTACACTTTTCAAAACATCTTCTAGAGAGTGAGTGAACTCATTTTCAGAAAAACTATTCCTTTAAGATCAATTTGAAAAATGTAGCATCAAATCACTTGCTCACCAAAGGATCCTTTGCAGTAAATGGGTGCCGTCAGAATGAAAATTTTCTAAGAACTGACTCCCTTTTAGGCCATCCAAGAAGTTTATTTCTTCATCAGAAAACATTTAGAGAAATTTGATGTGAATGGTTGCGAATGGCAGTGAATGGGTGCCGTCAGAATGAGAGTCCAAACAGATGATAAAAACATAAAAATAATCCACAAGTAATCCACACCACTCCAGTCCATCCATTAACATCTTGAGAAACCAAAAGCTGCATGTTTGTAAGAAACAAATCCATTATTAAGGGATTTTTAACTTTAAACATTGCTAAAATACAAGTCTATAATTCATAAATCACCTACTCTGAATCAGGAGAGAAATATGCACAGACCAAACACCATTTACAAGCCAAAATAGCTCTAAACAAATTTGTTGGTGGATTTTTCACTGGAGGAAACATTATTATTGGCTCATATTCTGTCCAGAAGCAACAGTTTAAAGTTAAAAACATTTTATGGATTTGTTTCTTACAAATCCGCAGCGTTTGGCTTCTCAAGATGTTAACTGATTGACTGGAGTGGTTTGGAATACTTGTGGATTATTGTGATGTTTTTATCAACTGTTTGGACTCTAATTTTGACGGCACCCATTCACTGCCATTCATATACATACTAAATTCCTCCAAATCTGTTCCCATGAAGAAACAAGCTCATGTTTCATCTTTGAGGTGAGTCAATTTTCATTAAATTTTCTCTTAAAGATGACCAGGTCTAAAAACACCCTGCGACTGTTAAAGGCGTGTTGCATCATTTGGATTGATTCACATAAACATTTGCAATCTGATTTGACAATTTCTGCTAATAAAGAGAAGAAGAAAATAGATCAGAATAAACCTGATTGTCAAGTTTACAGCATAAGTTTGGGTGGCTCTGGTTTTAAGGCCAGACAATCCCCAAAGACAATGAACGACACTCATTACTAACCTGGGAAAATTCACTTTTAACATGCCACATCATTATAATAGTTCAGCAATTTCCTGACAGGGTGAAGTGCAAGCTAACAAGCAATTTACAATATGTCTGTCTAAGAGAACAGACAGACAGAAAATCATTCAAGTGTTGAGTTCCCACAACCACAGGATAGATTTCACTACTACCGTATGATGTTTCATAATACAAATGAGTCTGTCATTTGCCTAAAGTGTCTGATCCAGCCCAAACATGTATGTGCAAGAACATGCTGTACTATTCAACCGATCGCTCCAACTTTGACTTACATAAGCGTCATTCTACAAAGCACATGGTTTTTTTGGCTTGTTATGGTGTTTTCATAACTTAATTGTAAGATTTTAAACACTCTGACATGCTAAATCAATACATTTTAATATATATTTGGGAGATACACTACCAGTCAAAAGTTTTCGAACAGTAAGATTTGTAATGCTTTTTAAAAAATGTCTCTTCTGCTCATCAAGCCTGTATTTATCTGATCCCAAGTACAGCAAAAACAGTAAAAATGTGAAATATTTTCATTATTTAAAATGACTGTTTTTTTCTTTGAATGTATTTTAAAATGCAATTTATTCCTGCGATTTCAAAGCTGAATTTTCAGCATCATCACTCCAGTCAAAATATTTAGATTTTCTGTTTAAAAAACATTTATTATTACTATTATTATGTTGGAAACAGCTGAGTGGATTTTTTTAGGTTTCTTTGATGAATAGAAAGTTCAGAAGAACAGCATTTATCTGAAACAGAAATGTTTTGTAACATTATAAATGTCTTCATCATCGCTTTTGATCAATGTAAAGCATCCTTGCTAAATAAAAGTATTAATTTCTTTCCCCCAAAAATAAAAATAAATTAAATAAATAAAAATGACGGACTCCAAGCTTCCGAAAAGTAGTGTATAATGTTACAAAAGCGTTTAATTTCAGATAAATGCTGATCTTTGGATCTTTCTTGTTTTAAATATTGATAATTATAATAATAATAATGTTTATTATTATTATGCAGAAGTACAAAAATTCTTGAACAGTAAATCAGCATATTAGAATGACTTCTGAAGGATCATGTGACACTGAGGACTGCGGTAATGATGCTGAAAATGCAGTTTTGATTACAGGAATAAATTACATATTAAAAAAATATTCAAATAGAAAGCAGTTATTTAAAATAGTAAAAATATTTTACGATAATACTGCTTTTTCTGTATTTCGAATCAAATAAATGCAGGCTTGACAAGCAGACAAGACTTCTTTTTTTTTTTTTTTTTTAAAAAACATTAAAAATCTTGCTGTTCAAAAACTTTTGACTGGTAGTAGATAGATAGATAAGCAAGTATCTGTGGATGAGGTGCATGAAAACACTGCTGATGACTTCATCTTTAATGACCATGAGTCAATATAACTACAGTGCAACCTAATAAAACAATATCAAAGCCACAAATCAACCACTTCCTATCGTCTCCCCCACTGTTTATTTGCCGCAGTCTGAATTTGTCTCTCAATAAATGAAAGACCTTTCAATCTAAAAGCTTTTGCTTAAATACTTGGAACTTGCTTGGTAAATTAATGCAATAATGTACGTTTGTCTACGTTTTAATTTTTTCATGCAACTAACGTTAAGTTTTTCAATAAAATAAAATAAAAAGTTTTGCTTATCCTATCCACAGCTTTCCTGTCATTCCAAAGTGTGGAAATAAGTCATAAAAAAAAGTTCTGATGTAAAAACAGACAAGAATCTGTTTAACAAACATGAACAAACATTCATCAAGTTAAATGCTAGGTAAGGATTTTACCTCACCGCATATTTACACAGTAAATCTGGGAAATCTTCTTAGCAATAGAACCAAGGGAAGTCAAGTCATGGATATAAATGAATCACACAATATAGCAACACAGATGGTGCCAGTCACCACTTTTGCTCCGAAAACAAACCGGGATGAAGTGAAGGAAAGGTGGCGGCGTCTTACCTACAGTCGTTCCCAAAGCATCGTGATTCCCGCCAGTGAAAACCCGCTTTCTACTACACATGTTTAAAAGTACACATGTTTAACGGCTTTTCATCGGACCCTGAAGAGCACGTATATAACCGGACTGTCTTGCCACTTCTCCATAGTCACAGGAATGTTTGAGAAAGCGCATTTTGCAATATCCTCTCAGTGCTAGGGAAGCTTCCTCTCCAACGCCTCTGAAAGTTGCGCAATGTACGAGCGAGGCGGAGAAAACGTGTTTGATTTGATGCTGCTTTCACTTAACTTTAATCATTCTGTCACGTATGACTTCAAGTGCTTCTTTTGAACAACATTTCAACGATTGAGGTACTGAGGTTCACTTAAATCTGTTCTCATGTGATCTAATGCTGGTCCAGCCGCCTCACTGAATAACGTGTGCGAGTTGCAGATTCGATCCTGAACTTTAGGGGGCGCGACAATCGCTTGAATTTTAAAGATTGTAGCAGAGCTAGATTTGGAGTTAGAACAAGCTGTGGATACATTAAGTATTTTAGACATTGTGCAATGTAAAATATACTAAACAACAGTATAAATAAACTTTATTTTGAACATAAGCGTGGGCGCCGCCATTTTGAATTTTAAATTAGCGAGACTTCCGGTGTTTTTGTTTTTTACCAGTACAAAAACGACGCTACGCTTCTTAATATGGCAAAGTGTTATTTACTATGATACTATGACAAAAACGGTTAAACAACAACAAACTTTTTCGGCAAAAAAAAAATATTTTAAATATCCACCTGATTTTTTTTTTTGTGGGCGTGGCCATTTGTACATTTTATGAGTCTGGCTTCCTGTCTCATCCGCGTCCAACTACTTTTAGCTGTACAAAACAGCCGTTTTGCTGCTTGATATTGCAAATTGGTGTGTCTTACCATATTATTTTAATTAATGTTATGCTTTTCTTCTTATTATATTTAAATGTGTTGTATGTTCACGTCTTATAGACAACGCAACTGTTTTCTTTAAATTTGACGTATAGTCTTATGAATGTACTTTCTTGGATTGAAGTATATGGAGGGCAAAATATATTTGTAATGCCTTAAAATTATATATACATACATTTATGTCTATTTAAAAAAATATAGTTTCAACAATATACCAAAAATGGGCAAAATTTTGTTACATTTTGTTATATATTATTATATATGTATATATATAATGTGTTAATATATGCAGGTAAACTAAACATTTTTTAGGAATTTTTGAAAAATGATTTATTTAAATGTAACATTTTAAACATAAAAATATATTTTCAACAATATACAAAAAATGAGCAAAACATTGATATGAAATATTGTTACAAAAAATATAGTTACAAATATATTTTGGCAACTTTATATTAATCATATATATATATATATATATATACACACACACACATATATATATATATATACAGGTAAACAAAAATTTTTTTTTAGGAATTTTTGAAACATTATTTATTTATATTTAACATTTTTATGATATATTTATATGTCTATTTTAAAAATATATTTTCAACAATATACAAAAAATGGGCAAAACATTGATATGAAATATTGTTACATAAAATATAGTTCCAAATATATTTTGGCGACTTTATATTAATCATATAATATATATATATATATATATATATATATATATACACACACACACAGGTAAACAAATTTTTTTTAGGAATTTTTGAAAAATTATTTATTTTAATGGAACATTTTTATGATATATTTATAATAATTTATTTATATGTTTATTTTAAAAATATATTTTCATAACATTGATATGGAATATTGTTACATAAAATATAGTTCCAAATATATTTTGGCAACTTTATATTAATTTTATATATATATATATATATATATATATATATATATATATATACAGTTGCAATCAAAATTATTCAACCCCCCAGAGACGATAGTACTTTACAAATACAAGCTTTTGTGAAGATCCAGGACTTTATAAAAATTGCATCTCTAACAGATTACTGGTATATTAAAAGTGATAATGTCAATATATAATGTAATGTCTTTGAGTTTTAGATTTTTTTAATAACACAGGTATGTCATAATTATTCAACCCCTGTTCAACATTGCTGTTTTTTAGTCAGTTATTTTTATGGTGGGGAACAAAATTGTCTTAAAACACAATTAAGCCTTTAGAAACTCTATTAAAAAACAGAATAAGCTTGAGCTGTTACACATACATACAGTTAGTCCAGTTAGCTGAAGTTGAGTAGCAAAATGGTAAAATCAACAGAGCTCTCACAAAAGCTATAGAGAAGAAATAGTTTTATTATATTATAAAGTCTAAGTCTGTATGAAGATTTCCAAGACATTTAAAAGTTGCTTTAGTTTAAAGTGTGTTGTACCAGAAAACCTGGTGGTGTTGAACAAAAAAGCACAATGTCATAAAATGTTTGATCAGAGCAACTGAAAAACCTGCAGTGTACAGCCAAACACTTGCAAGATGACCCAACAAAAGGAGGAAAAACATTTCAATGCAGAGTATAAGATGAACACAAGACAAGTATGGCGTTCATGTTGAGGCATCTTGCCGAATACCACTCTTGCCCAAGAAGAACAAAAAGACAGACTTGAACATCCTAAAATTCATCTGGATAGACCTGCAGAGTTCTGGAAGAATGATTTATGGAGTGATGTAACTAATCTGGAACGTTTTAGACCTGTGGATCAGCAGTATGTCTGGTGCAAAAAAGGCAAAACTTATTAGCAGAACGTCGATTGCAACTGTATACACACACACACATATATATATATATATATATATATATATATATACAGGTAAACAAAATTTTTTTTAGGAATTTTTGAAACATTATTTATTTATATTTAACATTTTTATGATATATTTATATGTCTATTTTAAAAATATATTTTCAACAATATACAAAAAATGGGCAAAAAACATTGATATAAAATATTGTTGCATAAAATATAGTTTCAAATATATTTTGTATTTTTATATATGTACAGAGCTGGATTATGTATTCAGATTCCAAAAAATAAGTACTTGTAATTAGATTACATTACATTTTAAAATTTACTTATTTACTTATTTATAGAAATTTTATTGCTATAAATATTACAATAGCAATAAACATGCAGGTAAACAAAAATATATAATTTTTAGTATTTTTTTTATAGATTTTAAAATGATTTATTTTAATGTAACATTTTTTATGATTTAATTAATTATTAGTTGTTCATCACCAATTTGAGAAACCTTGACGAAATAATGTTTAATGCACTTTATGTTGTTAATAACAACAAATGGAATATATTTTAAAATAAAATAACGTTTTGTATTTCAGCGAGTTGTATTATATAGACATTAAAAATAACAAAAACACAACAAAATTACTAAAACTAACTAAAATTTAAATCAAAGCATTCAAATAATTAACAATATTAACAAAAATACTAAAATAATCCTTATACTGATTAATTTTCACTCAAATCATTATGCAACAAATAACAAATAAACTATTTTCTCACTTTTTGTATTTTTTATGTCAATATGGTACTATATTATCCTATTTAAATCAATGTGATAAATGAGTTGGGTCAAAAGTAATCTAAAAGAAATCAAAAGTAGTCTGATTATATTACCTAAAATGTGTAATGTAATGGATTAAGTTACTAACTACAATTTTTGTCATGTAATTTGGAATCAGTAATGGATTACAATAGCAGCTACTGAATTATAAATTAGCTTAATAAAGCAATAATGCAATGTAAGAAAAACAATTTAAGAAACCAAAATAGTGTAAAAATAAAAACGTATTTGATTCAGGAGCAATAATGAAGAGTTTAAAGGTCTATGCAAATATTTAAATGCTGTTATTATAGCAGACGGCTCTTGGGTGACTAGTAAGTGAGATTTGGTTTGGTATCTGTGCACTTTACGGCTGTAACTGCCGAACACTTTTATGCTAGAATAATTATAATAGCAAAGGAAGAAAATCAGAACAAACACTGTCGGACTCCGGCAGCGTCCTGGATATTATCCGGGATTATCCCATGCAATATCCTCTATGGAATTAAGCTATGCGCCTTCAGATATACCATATGAGGATTTGAGCTATTATTGTTCACTGGCAACTATTTTAAAATAAGAACAGATGTTCTTTACTAACCTTATAAAATAGCGCAGACATTCACTTGTGCTGTTGTTCTTCAGTAACTCTTTTACGGATGTTTATTTCACTTCTCGTTCTTGCTTTACCAACTGTCACATATTTCTGAATGTGTTTTTATATTGATGATCTGGTCATTGGTCAGCAGCGGGGATTCATCACCAGATCTTGATGCTTGCGGAGGTCTGGGAAAGGAACCTCCCATTTCCTGTTGTTATATAATTTATAATAAATCATTTTTCCTTCATAATTCCTTTCTATCTTTGTTCTTCTTCTGCAGGGCCAAAGGCTTTCCCACCCATTTGTGGAGCTCAGAGTTGGCCTACACTTCAGTTTGGACCGGAGGAGCGAGAACTGGAAGCAGAGACGGAGTCTGTTCCTCTCAGTTCTGCTCCAGCGAGCTGAAATCCTTCCCAAGATTCCTCACTATAGATGCCTGCCTTTGAGGAAAAATACAGCCTCTCACATATTCCTCATATGTAATATGTTTGGTTTTTTTTCCCTCTTTATTTTAGCAATGAGTGATAAGAAATAAGTGATAAGACAAATTATATCTCCCTTATTTAGCTCATCTGTGGTTTATAGCTTGCATGAAGACATTACCTTGCATTTGTTCTGAGTTTCAAGAAAAAACAAAACAAACAAAAAAAAAATGCACAAAATGGAATTAAAGGTAATAAATGAGTGTCATTGATCATATGACTGTATAAACTGATTTCCTTCATGTGCTGCTTCATTACTGCAACAAGATACTGAAATAAATACTAAAAAAAGCTAAACAAAACAAAATATAATATAAATAATAATAATAATAATAATAATAATAATAAACAAACAAACAAATATAACCACAATAAACATATAAATATATTTTAAAAAATGTATATTTTATTTCAGGTAGTTTTCAAAGCAAGATTTTATTTCATTTCATCAATAACTAGAACTAAAACTGAGTAAAGATAAAATAACAATAAAATAAAAATATAAAAAAAAAAGAATTTGAAATAAATAAATAAAATATAAAAATATTTTAAAAATATTTTAGAATACAATTATAACCACAAAAACATATATAAATATATTTTAAAATTTCATTTTTCATTTTGTTTTACTTGATGTACTTAAATAACTAAAGATAACTAAAATTAAAAACCTTTAAAAATAATAAAATAAAAATATTTTAATAAAATAATAATTAATAATAATAATAAAACTAATATAACCACAAAAACATATATAAATGTTTTTTTCCTAAATATATATTTTATTTCAGGTAGTTGTCAAGGCAAGATTTTTTTTTACTTCATGTACCTAAATAACTAGAACTAAAACAGAGTAAAGATAAAATAAAAATAAAATAAATACATTAATATGTATTATTTATTTATTTTTTACTTGAAATAAATAAAACATGAAAACCTTTAAAAATATCTAAAAATACAAATATAACCACAAAACCATATATAAATATTTTAAAGGTAGTTGTCAAGGCAAGATTTCTCATTTTGTTTTACTTGATGTACCGAAATAACTAGAACTTAAACTGAGTAAAGATAAAATAGAAATAAAATAAAAAATATTAATATGTATTATTATTTTTTTTTACTTAAAATAAATAAAATAAACTATAAAATCCTTTTAAAATATTTAAAAATACAAATATAACCACAAAAATATATAAAAATAAAAAACTTTTTGTATTTCAGCTAGTTGTCAAGGCAAATGTTCTCATTTTCATTTTAAGTTGATGTACTAAAATAACTAGAACTAAATCTGAAATAAAAATTAATAAAAACTATATACATATTAAAAAATTAAAATAACAAAAACAAAATTACCTAAAATCTAACTAAAATCAAAGCATTCAAAATATTAACAACAGTACTAAAATAACCCTTATACTGATTAATTTAATCAAAATCATTCTTAAATCCTTATGCTGACAATATTCATTAAATTTGATTTCTAAAATAAACAACAAATAAACAATGTATTGCATTTCATGTATATATATATATATATATATATATATATATATATAATTTTTTAGGGATCTCACATTTTTAAAAACCTAAAAATCTATATAGAACTAAATCTAATATTAACACTCAAAAATCGTTTTTATTTAAAAAAACAAATCAGATTGTGTTTATGCAAAAAGACTTTTTACATTTTTTAGTTGTGTTGAGGCATTGTATAAGTAGCGGCATTCAGTTACAAGAAACGATCATGAAAGGCCTCAATTCATCTACTTTCACATCTACTTTCTTATAGTGAATAAATGTTATCGCTTTCCATGTGGTTTGCTTGTGAACACGTCTGGGATCTCTTACCCGCTTCTCTAACCTAAGTATTGCAGGTCTAAAGGCACTTCTTGCTTTCGTCTCTATAGGAGACACTGCTGTAGAAATCCCCACATACCATGATATTTTTGCGGAAGTGGTGAGAGAGTGTTTCCTCAAAAATGCACGCAAGGTTCAGTAGTATAGTATATAAATTATAAATTTTATTATTCAATACACATTTAATATATATATATATATATATATATATACTATATATATAAATATATATATATATATATATATATATATATACACAAAATACTAAAAATAAATACTAAAATTTAAAACATTTCCTAAAATATAAACAGAATTTTTGAAAAACAGAAATCTAAAAATTAATAACTATTCAATACAAATTAATTCAATATTAATAATATTATATTATATAGGAAATATTTATAAATTAATACAAAAAATAATAGCAGTGATGCACAGAATATGATCTTAGAAATGTAGAGTTTGATGTACTTAAATAACTAGAGCTAAAACTGAAGTAAAAATAAAATGAAATATTAATATATTTTATTTATTTTTTTTTACTTGAAATAACATTAAGTGAAATATAAAAACCTTTAAATATAACCACACAAAATATATAAAAACAAAAAACTTTGTATTTCAGCTAGTTGTCAAGGCAAATGTTCTCCTTTTCATTTTGTTTAACTTGATGTACTAAAACTAGAGCTAAAACTGAAATAAAAATTATTAAAAAATATATACATATTTAAAAACTAATAAAAAGAGCAAAATGACTAAAAATCTAACTAAAATTAAAAGCAAAGCATTCATAATATTAACAGTATTAACAATAATACTAAAATACTGATTAATACTGATTAATATCTGAATACTGATTAATTTTCACTTGAATTATCATGCTGACTATTATAATTAAATTTAATTTAATTTATAACAAATAAACTATTTATTGCACTTTATATATTTTTCTCAACACACATAAGTATTAGTAAAAAATGATTTTCAGTTTTGCCATACACTGCTCACCAGCCTGCATTTATTTTATCCAAAGTACAGCAAAAACAGTAAAATTTGTAAATATTTTTACTATTTAAAATAACTGTTTTCTATTTGAAAATATTTTAAAATGTAATTTAATCCTGTGATCAAAACTGAATTTTCAGCATCATTACTCCAGTCTTCAGTGTCACGTGATCCTTCAGAAAACATTCTAATATGCTCGTTTGCTGTTCTAAGAAATACTGTTTTTGCTTTACTTTTGGATACAGACAATTTTTCCCCAGTCTTCTTCTAAAAGGCAATATAAGGGAATCTGCGGTTCATTTCTGAAAGCCACATAATCCTGATGCATTTAAATGCAGTTGTGGAAATAATGCTCACGAATGCTGGTAGCAGCTGGACTCTGACCTCTTCAGGTTCGTTCACGCAGGTGAGAGTTAAAGCCAATCCGCCGCTCCATTGTGTCTCCCATCAATCGCTCCCGAGCAGATCCGGGCCTCTGGAAACACGCCAGAGTTCTTCAAGGACCGGCGTCTCCTTTGTGTGTCTGGGCCTCATCTGTACTGTTAGATAGCCGCTGCTTCTCTTGTTTCCCAAGTGTTGGACTTCCTTGGGAAAATCTGCTACCTTGAAGGCTCACCTTTCCATTCTTCTTGAAAGCTCACAGTCTGTTGTGGAGAAAAGAGCTTTAGAAGCTGTTTAACAGCGGAGGACAGAATAAAAGAATAGAAGAGGTCTCATCTGCTGCTTTCAACACTTTTTGTGTCTCTTCAAGTTTTGGTTTAATCAGTATTTAAAGTGAGGTGAGAACTATATCAAGAATGAATGAACTGGTTGTATTTTTGTGCAGTGTGCATTTCTTTTTGCCGATGCTTTCTGGCAATCTGCTTTTTGTATGCAACATATAACATGCAAAAACTAAATAAACAAATAAAAAACATTATAAAACGTTTTGCCAGTGAAGCAGACATGTGTTTTCTCTCTGCTGCAGATAGTGGGGTCATTATCATTAGCAAAATCTTAAATTAAAATCATAAAAAAGGTCATTACTTGAAATAAACATTAACTGAAATAAAATAACTTATTTTGTTTCAGCTGGTTGCCTGGCAACCAGTGTTGGGGAATGTTACTTTTAAAAGTGATGTGTTACAATGTTGCTCCATAAAATTATGTAATTAATATAATAAATTAAGAATTTTTCAGTGACACTTACATAACATTGGCAAATATATTCCTGAGAGTGATCAATCACATAGCATTTAATGAACTTTGTAATAAAAATGTTTTATTTTTACCACTAGAGGGCACAATTTCACTGGTTTGCGTTTTCAGTACAGTCAAAACATGGATTGAATTCAGATACTGTATTACTCATACTGTTTATACGGTATTAAAGAAAAGAGACAGTTATAGTATGCTATTTCTGAATTTCCATGTAACTTCTTTACTTCCTGAAGTGTGTTTGTTGGGTGTGTATATGAACATATTTCCTGGACATACTGCATCCGTCATCTTTTCATTGTCCTTTAACCTTTATTTCCTTTAATGTGACATAACAACAACCACGGAAATACTTTCTCTGGTGTTGTTAAACAAGTATTATTTAACCATGAGGAAAAATTTGATATCCGCTCCACTTACAATTCTCTGTCATTTTTTTTTTATTTTAAACCTTTCACAATTCCATTACGGGAAAGTGTCCACTGGTTGCACACTTCAAATCCTTTGAATCAAACAGCACAGTATTATTCACCATTAATGACTCATTTCCTACTCATTTGATTAAACTATAACTGCTTTATCTTGGCATGCACTGTGGAAAGTTCTTGATCAATGAATCAGTCATTCTTTAAGGCATCACTGACCAGTGTGCTAAACATCAAATAAAACTTCAGGATAAAAGAAAAGAACAAAAACACAGAACACCACATTACTTCAGCTTTATAGTATGACATGCTACATGCACAAAAAAAGAAGAAAAAAAAAATTGCTAGGCAGGGTTGCCAGGTTTTCGCAACAAAACCTGCACAATTGCGACTCAAAACTAGCCATTTCGAGGGGTGTCCAACATTAAAAATTTTTGGGATTCCTCTTGGAAAATTCACATTCCGGAAGATAAATATGTTATTGGGGTCGCTTCAACCTGCGGACATGAAAACAACCCGCGGCAACAGTGTTGAAGTAGCCCAGTTCCCGTGGATCTGGCAACACTGTTCAAAGGAAGCACCACAGTGGTTATCAAATTTGTGAAATTAAGTGGAAATCGTGTGGAAAAAAAAAAAAAATTCAGTGCTTTTGCATTCTTTCACAAATGTAACCTATTGTTTTCCTCGATATATCCCTACTTTGCATTCTCTTGCAAAACTATCACAAAATGATCTTTTGCGTTCGCCCGAGAAATTTGCGTTCGCTCGCCAAACATTTACGTTTTTCCTCCACCTCATGTTATTTCCATGACAAAGGTTGTCCGAGTGAAAGTAGTTTCTCAAAGTAACGCAAAAGTTTTGCGAGCGAATGCCATTTTTATTGCGAGAAAAATTTAGTGAGGAAAATGCCAATATGTAACGTAGCTTAATGCATTAAAACTGTTTTAAAAAACCAAACTTAATAAACATGGTTAATAAATCATGCTACGTACAGACAAGCAGATAATGAGTCATAATAGGAACACAACGCCTTTAATTCATAGACTGTAAAAAATATGGACGTAGTGTCCGTGACGTCACCCGTAGGTTTATGAAGAGCATTTTTGAGCTCTTAGTGGGCGCCATCTTGGAATCGCGTCACTGCACGTCACTCCCGGATAATGGAAAATGGGAAAAGAGGTGGGATGTGGGTGGAGCTGGCTGCTGAAACCACGCCCACCTAGCACGACGGTGGTGACAGGATGTGTTTAAACGGATGAGTTATGTAACGCACGGCTTAATGCATTAAAAAGTGTTTTTAAAAGATCAACCTCATGATTGTCTGTACATAGTATGATTTATTAATAATGTTGCATTTCCCTCAGGAGGAAAACTTTTAACGCGTAATTAAACACGTTGCATTCTAATTCTGAACTCATCTGCTTATGTCTGTACGTCATATGCTTTATTAACAATGTGTTTACTAAGTTTGGTCATTTAAAACACTGTCTTAATGCATTAAACCACGTTAAGAGTTTTCCTCATAACGGTTTTCTATGGGGGGAAACACTTAACGCGTAATTAAACGCATTGCGTTGGTATTATGGCTCATAACTGCTTGTCTGTACATTATATGCTTTATCTGAATTCGGTCCTTTAAAATCACTTTAATGTTTTCGCATTAAGCGTTTTAGAATGTCCCGCCAATTTTTTTCCCGCGCGGGAACGCAAAAGTTTTGCCAGAGAGCGCAAAAGATCTGAAATATAATTTTACCTCAAATCGAATTTTTGTTACCTTCAACGCTGCGTCCATTTAGCAGCCCCATAGACTTTTCAGAACTATTATAAGCTTACAAAAGACTTTTGCTTTAAATCTAAAATAAATAGAAACAGTTTTTATTACACACATTTTATTTGACAGTGTAGTTATCTCAACCAATTGTTGAGCATCACGCTCGGATCATTTACGTTCAGTTTGCTCTGACTAGGATCATTTAAGGTTGTGTACGTTTATTCAAGAGCGCTATTGAGAAAAGCCAGTGTCAACAGACCTGTGCGTAGAACTAGTCAGCTGTTATTTGCCCGACAAATCCGAGTGACACTCCGTCATATTCCAGAAGGCAGGCTATCGGTTATCCATGAGCTCAAACAATGTGGCAAATAATGAATAAGCGGTGTTTGACAGAGCGGTTACAAGCGCTGGATAAACGGAGTAAGACGTGTATTGTACACAGTATCAGAGCTCTTTGATTACCACATTATCCCGTTAATACCGCGGCCGTTTGGATTCGGTCAGCAGACATGATCTTTTAACTAAGCAAACATCAGACTCGAGCGCTTCATCCAAGTGCCGCCAAGGCCCGGAGAGATACTGTACGGGTTTATCTGCGCAAACACGGCCCGTTTCAATATGTACACTGGGCTCCTTCATCACGGACGACTATTGATTGAGATTATGATAGCAGAGCTCCGGGAATTTATCTGTACCAATGGGACTATTGACTTAAGCTCTCAAAACACTGAATCAATCGTCAAATACCCCTCTTGTATTTTCGCAAGGCTTTTCTGTAATCTCTCGCTCACACAGTCACATCTACGCAGGGCTTTCGGATGCTGTCCCATCCCTTGCAGTGACTCAGAATAAATACACAGAAATATACCTCATTTAATTTCTGGGTGTTGAATAGCTGGCGTGGCTGACGTGGGATTAGGACTGTGTGACATTAGGGCCTTGTTTTAGTTATCCAAGTTTTAATGCAAACAAGAGCACTTCAACAGAAGACCGGATCGCCGTATATTGTTTGTCGATGTTCTGACTGACTGCTCGCTGATCCTGTCTAAGGAGGGGCCCGATCGATAAACGCTTCTATTTATGGGCTTTTTACAGTGGAGAAAACAGGATTTGTTCTGAAACACTAGTACACTTTAAGTTTGATTTTATGGTTTGAAATGCATAATTCATGCATTTGCAAGGGATGCTATCCACCTTATTTGCAAAGCTAAATGTTTTGTAAATGTGCGGAAATTTGCGATTCATTAGCGCTATTAGAATAACAAAGCGCAACGGTAAAACTATTAGCGCTACAAACCATTGTGTTTAATGATTGCATCAATACATTAACATTATATGATAACAAACACCTGTTTTCAACATCAAGCATCAAAAAGGCTGTTTTGTATAAGTAAAATAACTTAAATCGAATGAAACCGGAAACTGCGCACATTCAAATTACAAATAGCCGCGCCCTTCTTACCCTAAAAATAGTGCAACAGAACAACAATCAAATTTGTCTGAACTGTCAACGCTGAGATGCAGTTAGGCTAACAGTTAAACAGAATCTGAGCACATTTACATATGCATTTGGCAGATGCTTTTATGCAAAACAAGTTTCATTGCACTCATAAGTTAGCTAAACTGTTAATCTTTATAGTGGCAGCTGATAAAATGTAAATCTTGAATACAGTGCAATTTTTTTTTAGTTAAAAGTGTCTGCATAATATCTAAATGCATAGGCTGTAGCCTACATAAAACATATGCTATCGCTGTTATACATGCCTTTAAATTATTTGTAATTTTTCAAATAATCAAAGATTGTTCAGCTACCGCAAATGAGAGGTGTACTTCGGGTTGATGCAAAGCAAATAGAGCATTGCAGTGATGGTGTGTTTTTGTAGGCCAAATTGTAAGTTAGCATCACTTTTGTTGCCTTGACAAAAACCAAGTAGAATTTTTCCATTGTTAGATGATTGCTGAAAATAAACTTTGTTAGATTATTTTAGCACAAATTCACAAATAAACATTATAAATGCAATTTTTGTAAATGCATAATTATAAATGCAATAAAGCTGCATTGTAGTCCCATGTAGCCACTTGTTAGCAGCCGCCTTTGTCAAGACAAGTAAACGCTTTAAAAATATCACAAGGGTTATTGACATTAGTCAGGGTAGATGCCATATTTAAAATAACTGCATGGGTGGTGATAATTAAGATGAACTAAATATTTTAAAAAAAGAAAAAAATACATACATAAATACTGTTGAGGTCAAAAGTTTTCGTACACCTTGCAGAATTTGCAAAATGTTATTTTACCAAAATAAGAGGGATCTTACAAAATGCATGTTATTTTTTATTCAGTACTGACCTGCATAAGATATTTCACATAAAAGACATTTACATATAGTCTACAAGAGAAAATAATAGTTGAATTTATAAAAATGATTGTTTAAAAGATTCTTAATACTGTGTTGTTACTTGAATGATCCACAGCTGTGTTTTTTTGTTTAGTGATAGTTGTTCATGAGCCCCTTGTTTGTCCTGAACAGTTAATCTGCCTGCTGTTCTTCAGACAAATCCTTTAGGTGCCACAAATTCTTTGGTTTTTCAGCATTTTTGTGTATTTGAACCATTTCCAACAATGACTGTGTGATTTTGAGATCCATCTTTTCACATTGAGGACAACTGAGGGACTCATATGCAACTATTACAGCAGGCTCAAATGCTCGTTGATGCTTCAGAAGGAAAAAACGACGCACTAAGAGCTGTGGGGTGAGAACTTTTGGAACTTGAAGATCAGGGTAAATTCAACTTATTTTGTCTTCTGGGGAACATGTAAGTATCTTTTGTAGCTTCTGAAAGGCAGTACTAAATGAAAAAAATGCAATGTTTAGGCCAAATATGAAAAATGTACACATCTTCATTCTGTTCAAAAGTTTTCACCCCCGGCTCTCAATGCATCATGTTTCCCTTCTGGAGCATCAGTGAGTGTTTGAAACTTCTGTAATAGATGCATATGAGTCCCTCAGTTGTCCTCAGTGTGAGGATCTCAAAATCATATAGTCATTTTTGGAAAGAGTTCAAATACACAAAAATGCTGAATTTGTGGGACCTAAAGGATTTGTCTGATGAACAGCAGGCAGTTTAACTGTTAAGGACAAACAAGGAACTCATGAACGACTATCACTAAACAAACAAACGAAAAAAACAGCTGTGGATTATTCAGGTATCAACACAGTATTAAGAATCAAGTGTATGCAAACTTTTGAACGAGGTCATTTTTATAAATTCAACTATTATTTTCTCTTGTGGACTATATGTAAACATCTTTTATGTAAAATACTTTATTCAGGTCAGTACTAAATAAAAAATAGCATGCATTTTGTATATGATCCCTCTTATTTTAATAAAATAATTAACATTATGCACATTCTCCAAGGTGTATGTAAACTTCTGACCTCAACTGTATGTATACATTTAAAAAATAACAAATTTAAAAAATGCATTTTATAAACATATTTGAAAATAAATGCACGCATGAAAATATACACTAAAAAATCCATAAAATATGGCACAATGTACTGTATTAATGTAAAGGAATTTTCTGTATTTATTTATTTATTTGTACAACTATTTTTCCTGTATTTTGATTTTTGTATAAATGCATAATGTCCTATATCTGTATTTTTGCCTTCATTTCCTGTAAAAATTTCTCAGCATCCTGAAAGCAAGATAAATGACTTCAGAACAAAATTGTGTATATTAATGCTTATTTAAAACATTTATGTAAACGGTGCCTAAACGAATCTATTCCCTACAGCCGTTGTGATTTGCATCAGACACCAGACTAAGCCCATTAGTCTAACTGTAGGCTGTTTGTGTTTTTTGCCAGTAACTTCAATCTCCTGTGCTCCATTTATCAGCACCGTACAACGGCTTTGAGCGCGGCTCGTCCAATCAGAGACAGCGTCAGACCTGTGCGTTTCATAACGCGGTTCCTGTGGTGACATGGATAGAGGTCAGAGGCGCTCATTAAGGTGATCTTTACCTGTCGCTGCAGCGTGACTAATGCAACAGACAAACACAATGTGTTGCTCTTATTCACAGGAACATGTCGAACCCTCCCTCTGTACACACAAGCACTATATCAGCGCTGATGCTGCTGCTGTATCTGTCTGTATCTCTCACGCATGTTCAGATGCCAGAGTGCCTGCTTGGCCTTTGTCTGCTGTGTTTGAAAAGCATGCATGCTCCATTTCAGTTATGAAGCTAATATTGTGCTTACATTGTGTGTGACATGACTGCTGTTTGCTCTGTTTAACATGCCAACTTGTTGTTATTTTATCGCTGATCTCTTTTCAATTGCAGAGGTTCTGGTTATTTGGCATTGCTCGGCATGGTTCGGTCACGCTCTGCCAAGAACAAATGACTCACTCGCTCTGGATCTCTGAACTTCAGCGTTTCTGTGGAAAGAGACACAGACTGTGTTTTCACATGACAGAACTTCATTGTTTGAGCAGACTATAAAGTGTCCACAAGCTTTTCTGAAACCTTTGTTCGGTTTTGTCAACATGTCAGAGTGTTTCAGACAGATCTGGTTCACCTAATGTCATGGATATTAAATATCAGGTATAAGCAGGTTCATAGGTATGGCATTAAACAGGCCTGCTAAATTTCTTTATGATGCTTTGGATGCATGCAATATTACTAAATAAGTACATGCATACTGTACATACTGTGACAGGATAGAAAAAAAAACTGCATGCAAAATAAATAAGTATAAAAATGTATAAATAAAAAAATAAATATGCATAATTTAGAAATAAATAATATACATATAAAAATAAATTCATTTATACATTATAAGTACATTTAGAAATGCATGCATGCATGCATACACTAACGTTACGTTTTTTTTTTTTACAAAGAAATTGATACTTTTATTCAGCAGGGTGCATTAAATTAATCAAAAGAGACATTTATAATGTTACAAAAGGTTTCTATTTCAAATAAATGCTGTTGTTTTGAACTTTCTATTCATCTGTGAATCCTAAAAAATAAAATGCATCACGGTTTCCACACAAATATTTGTCAGCACAACTGTTTTCAACACTGATAATAATCGGAAATGTTTCTTGAGAAGCAAATCAGCATATTAGAATGATTTTTGAAGGATCATGTGACACTGAAGACTGGAGTAATGATGCTGAAAATTATATAATAAATTACAGATTAAAAGATGTTAACACAAAACTTTTTTTTTTTAAAATTATAATAATATTTCACAATTTTTGCTGTATTTTTGATCAAATAAATGCAGCCGTGGTGAGCAGACTTCTTTTAAAAACATAAAAACATGTACCAGCTCCAGCATTTTGAACAGTAGTGTGTAAACATACATACAATATAATTTTCTTAATCTGTATTTTGGATTTTTGTTTTTCCAGTAAAAATTTTACAACTTTTATAACAAGATAAAATTACGAAGCAAAACGGTCAGTGTTAACTAAAACTAAAATTAAACCATTTTTGTTACTTGAAACAAAATAAACATGAATTAAAATAAAATATAAAAAATCTTTTATTTCAGTTACCAATAACTAAATAACAAAAACCAAAATAAAAATTAACAAAAACTATATATAACAATATAACATCTTATCTTCTTTCAGTTTAACTTGAAGTACTAAATAAAAAGTGTATAGATATATTTTAATAAACTAACAAAAATGACAAAAACACACAAAAAATGATAACATGATAATATTTTGATAACATTTAATAATGATAATTTTTTATTTATTAAAATCTGAAGTGGAAATGAAATGTGTGTGTGTGTGTGTGTGTGTGTGTATATATATATATATATATATGTATATTTACTTATATATTTATTTGATTTTTATATTTCCTATTTCCACTTCAGATATTTCATATCACTATATACCACTATTTATATTTTCTATATTAATGTTAAATTTAGTTGACATAAACATCAAAATTACAAAAACTTTAACTTAATTGAACATTAAAATGGAAAAACATAAAAATAAAAACTGAAGCAAAATAATGGGGGTAACGAATTACAAGTAACGCGAGTTTATTATAGAATATTTAGTTTATTATAAAATTTAGTAATATTATTACTTTTTCCAAGTAACTAGTAAAGTAACACATTACTTTTTAATTGACAAGAAAATATCTGAGTTACTTTTTTCAAATAAGTAACACCAGTTACTTTTCCCTCCATTTATTGAATAAAAGCTCTCCTGTCCCCATGTTGAGAGAAATCGGGAGTAAGATGTTAGTTCTGGAATAAATGTGAACATGCATTAATTCATCTCACTCACAAAAAACAGATTCAGTATTCCTCAAAATGAATAAAAACAGTGAAATGCAAACTCAGAATATGACACAAACCTGCAATAATTAAATATGTTAAATAATACAAATGCATTTAATCCCATTTTATTAAGCGATGTCTTTGCTCCCGACCTTCGATGATCCATTTCAACTATACTAATAAGCAAAAATTACTTTCCTTTTTTTTTTTATTGCTGAGTTGACATTTTTTTCTTCTGCGGTCTATTGTACAGATGTGAATTTACTTTTCTCAAAGGCTGTGGCTTTTGGTGTGAAAAGGCTTTTACATTTGCCAAAAATAGAACTTTTTATATTAAAAACAAACAAGCAAGCCCTGCCCACACTGTAAAAACAATTTGTTGAGTCAACTTAAAATAATTTGTAACCTGGCTGCCTTAAAATTTTAAGTTCAGTCAACTCAAAAAAGTTTATTCAACTTGAAATGTTAAATTATACTGAGTGACAACTTAGATATTTGAGTTGAATCAACTTAAAATTTTAAGGCAGCTGGGTTACTTACTGGGTTACCCATCTGTTAAGTTTAGCAAAAACAAATATCTAAGTTGTTACTTAGTACAACTTAACATTTCAAGTTGACTAAACTTATTTTAGTTGACTGAACTTAAAATTTTAAGGCAGCAGGGTAACAAATTATTTTAAGCTCACTCAACAAATTGTGTTTTTTATTTTTTAAAGTGCAGATTTAAAAAGTAACGCAAAAGTAAAGTAACGCATTACTTTCCATAAAAAGTAACGTAATTAGTTACTTTTTTAGGGAGTAACTCAATATTGTAATGCATTACTTTTAAAAGTAACTTTCCCCAACTCTGTATATATATATATATATTATAGTATATCTATGATGCTAAAATAACACTGCTAAACTACTTATTAAGGCTTGTTTTAAACATACAACACAAGTCAAAAGTTTTTTAATGTTTTTTTTTTCAAAAGTCTCTTTTGCTCACCAAGCTGCTCAGTTATTTTGGTCCAAAGTACAGCAAAAGCAGTAAAATTTTGAAATATTTTTACGATTTAAAATAACTGTTTTCTTTTTGAATATATTTTAAAATATAATTCATTCCTGTGATTTTTTTAACACTGAATTTTCATTATCATTACTCCATACACTGCACTGCATACATGGGGTAAGCAAAATAATCTTGTTTTCTGCTTGAAATAAGATTATTTTGCTTGTTCTAAGCAAAACTCACTTAATTTTGACTTATTTTTTTCTGAAAACAGGACAATAATTTTTGCTTGTCTAGAAAATCCTTCTTGATTTAAGAATTTTTGGAAACAAGACAAAAAGTAAGAAAAGCATTTTTTGCAGAGTATATACAGATTTGCTGCTCAAAAAACATTTATTATTATTATTACTGTGTTAAAAACAGCTGAGTAGAATTTATTCAGGTTCCGTTTGATCAAATTAAAGCATCCTTGCTAAATAAAAACTATTAATTTCTATAATTTCTTTCTTTAAAATGCTGATCTTTGGCTCTCTATTCATCAAAAAATCCTGGTATGTACTTAACTGTTTTAAATATTGATGATAATAATAATAAAAATGTTTCTTGAGCAGCAAATCAACATATTAGAATGACTAGTAATGATGCAGAAAATGTAGCTTTGATCATAGAAATAAATTACATTTTAAAATATATTTAAATAGAAAGCAGTTATTTTAAATAGTAAAAATATTTCAGAATATTACTGCTTTTGCTTAAAACTTTTGATTTAAAATGAAAGAAAAAAATCAATTTGAAGAGACAACCAATGACTGATTTATGATATAACGTTCATTTTGGGCTAAACTAGGCCTTTAATGGCAGATGCAAACATGCTGACTGTAATTTTTTGGGAAGCAGTGATGCTTCACAGCTGAAGCTGCTTGATGATATCAGGCGTTTGTGTAAATTGAGTGTTGAGGTGGTCTGTGTATAAGTGTGATGCCGGACTGCTGATATAAGCGTTCTGTCCTCTATTTAATTGCTTGAAAGGAGCACAGAGAGACTGCTGTGGCCCGGCTTTGACAATGAGAAAGGGTTTAGGAATATATTAGAGGCGGAGGTAAACGGAGATGCAGGTGCTCCGTTCTTCACCGTTGTGATCTCCTCCGTGCTAAAAGAGCAGACCTGAACACACGCGGAGCTCCGCACACTCCGCGGCCTTATCTAGATTAGGACAGGGAACTACAATTTGCCACACGGCCTACAGTGAACAAACCCCGCTGCTCTACATCTACAGCCGCGAGCAGGGGACGGGACGGGGCGACTGAACTCAGTGTTTGCTGCTCGACGTGACACGAGACGATGCTGAAGCCCGAAAGTGGTGCAAATCTCTGCTGGTGGTGTCAGTGGAAGAAACCGCTTGATGTTATTGAAAACAACCGTCTCTACTGATGCTTCAACAAGAAACAGGGTTATTATTGTTAAAATTAAAGCCATAAAAAAGTCATTACTTAAAATAAAATAAGAATTAACTGAAATAGAATAATAAATTACTATTATTAAGTACTAAACTAAAACGAAAACTAAAAACACACACAAAAAAAGGTACCAAGAACAGTATTATAATGAAAATCTGTGAGATTAAAAAAATCATAGGGAAGGCTGTATATTTAAAAAATAAATAAATAAAAAATAATAATAATAATAAAAAATTATATATATATATATATTATTTATATATTTCAATTTAAATATTCTAATTAATGATTATTACTTATATTTGAATACCATTTTCATGGTAATACATCCTGAAATGCATTAAAATTAAATGGAAATATTGAACCCCCAAAAAAAATTAAATACCTAATGTTTTATATTTTATACACATATTTACATCAAGATAAATTTGATAAATCATTTTCTACAAAAAAATATTAATCGTTATATTTATATTATTATCGTTAAAATAAACAATAGCTAAAATAGAATAAAATATTATTTAAAAAATAATAACATTTCATTTTTACCAGTTGCCAAAGCAACATTTCTCATTTTTTTTCTTATTCTCATTTCATGGTAATACATCCTGAAATGCATTAAAATTAAATGGAAATATTGAAAAAACAAACAAACAAAAAAACTTAAAATACCTAATGTTTCATATTTGATACACATATTTACATCAAGATAAATTTGATAAATAATTTTCAAAAAAAGAGAAATATTAATCTACTGATACTTCAACAAGAAACAATTTATTATTGTTAAAATAACTAAAACAGAACAAAATATTATTAAAAAAAAAAAACATTGAATTTTCACTAGTTGCCAAAGCAACATTTCTCTTTTTTGGTCAGTTTAAGTACTAAACTAAAACTAAAACTAAATCTAAATCTAAATCTAAATCTGTCTATACATACACAAATAAAAACAAAACAAAAAAACAAAACAAACAAAAAAGAGTACCAAGAACAGTGTTATAATGAAAATCAATAAGATTTTAATAATCATAGTGCAGTCTGTACATAATATATATATATATATATATATATATTTTAAAAAAAACTAACATTTCATTTTCACCAATTGCCAATATATATATATATGTGTGTGTGTGTGTGTGCGTGTGTGTGTGTGTGTGTGTATATAATTATCAATAATTATTATTAAAAATTAAACTCATTAATTTAAAAATATCCAATTTAATAATTATTGCTATTTGACAGCCATTTTCATGAGAATACATCCTGAAATTCATTAAAATTAAGTGGACATACTAACAATATATTATTTGTACATAATATATGTTTGTGCACTGTGTATGCATATATAAACACACACATGCATGGATATATTTAAAAAACGTACGGTACATTTATATATTAAATATATTTATATATAATATAAATTATGTAAACACATGTAAATGTTTCCAAAATATATACTGTATGTGTGTGTCCTTATATATACATAATAAATATACACAATACACACACACACACACACACACACACATATATATTATTATAAAAATGTATATTGGATGCGATTAATTGTTTCCCAGCCAAAAAATAAAATAAAATAAAATAAAATAAAATAAAATAAAATAAAATAAAATAAAATAAAATAAAATAAAATAAAATAAAATAAATATTAAGTGTCAGTTGTTATATCCAACTAAAAAACACAGCAGATTTACATTGGTGGACATAAAATGTGATAAAAAACTTAAAAAAACATATATTAGAATAAAAAAAACATCAAAACCTGCTGTTTTATATTTGATACATATATTTTTCACATTTTTTTCTATAAAAATGTATAAAATATTAAGTATAAGTTGCTTATATCAAATTGAATATATGGTTGATATATAATGGTGGGCGTAATAAAACATGCAATGCATTAAATAAAATAAAAATATCTCAACAGGTTGCTCTTTAAATAAGTTTCTATGAAAAATGTATGAAACATGAAGTTGCTTACATTAAATTATACATAGTGGATTTATCAATAATATACAGTAGATTGTCTACAAGTGGCTTATTATTATTATTTTGTTTAGGAAAATATTGATAATATTAATTATATATGATAAAGCTAGTGTAAATTCTGTGAAGATGCATTCAAGACGAAGTGAAATCTGATCACTATAAAGAATCATATCATATATGAAGTCATTAATGCAAATACCTCATAGAAAAGCTCACTGCTTTGAAGCTCTGATTCACACAAAAGACTCCCTGAAGTATTTATTTTGAGTAACACAGACTGCGTGAACAACCACTATTTCACTCCTGAATTCAGATACTGTATCACTCTTTTCTGATATTGCTTTTATTGAACATGTATCATATGATGACAAACATAAAAAGATTAACTCTGATGTAAAAAGCCGACATGAAGTCTGATGTTTGACCTCATGGCATTGGCTGATAGTGTTCGTTTTGAACAAATACTCATGAATAGAAGCAGTGATAAAACCTTTCTGCTGCTAATAAATCATTGACCTTGTGTTATAGACTCAAATAGGAATGAATTTATTCTCTCCATCACATGCAAGGCCTGGAAATGTTTAGAAACTCTCGGTGCAAATGCAATCTAAAGCAGCAATCGTCTCTCAAATGCTGTGGATTATTATATACAGCAGTGGTTCTCACCTGATCGATTATGTCCAAAAACAGGTCACAGATCGGTTCTGATGGGTCACGGACAGTAGGGAAAAAAGACACTGAATGAAAATAAAACAATAAATTAATCATCCATGTTTATGACAGTAAAATAAATAGACTTTTGAAACATTTCCTATATTTTTGTTGTTGTTGATGTTAAAGGTTGTGCCCAAACTCTACAGTATTTTGGTGCAAATGCATCTGTTACATGATAAAAGCTCATCAAATTAGACCAGTGTTATGTTAGTATCACTAATATGAGAGATATATAAAAAATAAAAATATAAACAAAAAATGTAACTCCGCTGTATGTACGTGTATAGAAAATAAATATTTTTAGATGTATATTTTAAGATTTATTTTCTGTCAAGTAATGAATATGTTTTTTTTAAACACAGTAAACTGTAGTTGTACAGTAAAGTGTAATTTGTAACTAGTTTCTCTTTAATGTCTATATGGTTTTTACGTTATATATATAAAGAAAAGTTGTATATATATATATATATATATATATATATATATATACACATATATATTACAACATTTACTTTCTTTTCTTTATAATTCGGGTAAACACATTTTTATTTTTATGTATTTTTGATATTTATTTATATTTTTCTATTTTCTCAGTTTAAACTTTAGTTAAAAGTTTAACAATGTTTTGTGTGTTTTTGTTTTTTAAATTAATTAATTCTCTTTAATTTCTATATGGTTTTTATATTTATATTAAACTTTTTATAAGTTGAATATATGGAATCTGAGGGTGCAAAAAAAATCTAAATATTGAGAAAATCACCTTTAAAGTTTCCAAATGAAGTTCATAGCAATGCATATTAGTATCAAAAATTAAGTTTTGAGATATTTACAGTAGGAATTTTACTAAATATCTCCATGGAACATGATCTTTACTTAATTTCCTAATGATTTTTGGCATAAAAGAAAAATCAATAATTTTGACCCATACAATGTATTTTTGGCTATTGCTACAAATATACCCCAGCGACTTAAGACTGGTTTTGTGGTCCAGGGTCACACACATACATATATATATATATATATATAGAGATAGAGAGAGAGAGAGAGAGAGAGAGAGATACATAATTTTTTTAATTATGCATATACAAATTATATATATGTATATATATATATATGTATATATATATATATAACATTAACTTTCTTTTAAGTAATCATTTTAATTTTAGTAATGTTTTGTTTGTTTTTGTCATTAATTTGTAATTAATTAATTAATAATTAATGTCTATAGTTTATACATATATATCAACATTAACTTTATTTTAAGTAATAAGTTCAATTTTACAATTTGGGTTATACTTTTTGTAATGTAATGAATATGCTTTTTTATTTGTATATATATATTTATATTTATTCATATTTTTCAAAATTTTCACTTTAAACTTCAGTTAAAATTTGTAATTAGTTTAGTAATTAGTAATGTTTTGTTTGTTTTTGTCAATTTAATTAATTCTCTTTAATGTTTATGTGTTTTTTATGATATATACACACATACATTATATATATATATAAACATTTACTTTCTTTCTTTATAATTTGGGTAAACACATTTTTATTTTTATTTATGTTTGATATTTATTTATATTTTTCTGTTTTCTCAGTTTAAACTAGTTAAATTTTGTAATTAGTAATGTTTTGTTTGTTTTTGTCAATTTTATACATTTTCTTCAATGTTTATATGGTTTTTATGATATATATATATATATATATATATATATATATATATATATATACTTTCTTTTCTTTATAATTTGGGTAATTTGGGTAAACACATTTTTATTTTTATGTTTGATATTTATTTATATTTTTCTGTTTTCTCAGTTTAAACTTTAGTTAAAAGTTTAGCATTGTTTTGTGTGTTTTTGTCAATTTAACTAATTAATTCTGTTTAATGTCTATATGGTTTATATATATATTAACATTTACTTTCTTTCAAGTAATAATTTTATTTTATAATTTGGGTTATACTTTTTGTTAAAGATAACCATGAAATAGACAGGTTTCAACAAATAATCAACATGCATCAGAATCAGAATCAGAATCAGAACACATTGCATTATGCATTGATTAATGTTATTTTTGTATTTTTTTATTATGTTGCAAAACCAGTTTATAAGCACTAACAGCAATAGCAGAAGCATATACAAACAACAAGTGTCAGGAAAATGTCAGAAAGGACAGAAAGCAACAAGCAACAATGCAGGGCAATTCCCACATTATAGACATTTAATTCAAGCCTCAGAAGTAGAAATCAACTCACTGCATCAACCCTAATAATACAGACAAGCAGTCTAACGATTTATTCAGGCTCTGTCCTCAGAGAATGGCATTTCATCTCTTAAAAAATGTACCTTTTCTTTAAAGACACTGTCCTTCTTGACTGTTTCCACCCTTTGGGTCCAGGTGAGGTGAGTTAGCGTCGGCAGGTGGTCGTCTGGAGCTGCCGCTGCTGTGTTTGAGAGGCCATTTCATGCCTGGCTAGGCCTGCTTTGTGGCCCAATTCTCCTAATCTGGAAATAATTATTGTGGGATTACCCATCTGCACTTTCACAAAAATGGGCCATGGGTGTGGTCACAGCTCTGGAGGGACGAAAAGAGAGGATATAGTAAAATAGTGCACATGAACATAAGTGTTTGCCAGGGATGCAAATAGTATTAAGGACTCCATTTACAATTTTTTAAGAAAATAAACAATTGGAAAAAGTCAGTGCAATTCCACTGTCAAAAGATGAAATCATGTGAATAATAAATACATTTAAAACAATTCTGCCAATAAGTGTTAACACTCTTTTTCATAACTATTTTTAGAAATAGGAAAAATGCATCAAGTGAATCTTTAACTACACTTTGTCATATTAACAATCGTTCATTTACAACAAGTTTCAGTTGCATGAAATCATTCGTCTAGGAAACGAACTACAGTGGTTATACTTTGATTCACTAAAAAAGAATCGGCTCATCAGAGTCATTTGTTCGGGAATCGGACTACACTTGTCACACTGTACCTGTTTGATTCACTACAAAGAGTCACGTTTGTTCTGCATCTGTTTGATTCATTGTCATTCATTCAGGAGTTGGACTACACTAGTTGTGCTGCATTAGTTTGATTCATTAAAAAGACTCATACAGTCATTAGGTTGGGGAATCGGACTACACTGGTTTCGCAGCATTCATTTGATTCACTATGAAGACTCGACTGATTCGTTTGGAATTTGGACTAGTTGTGCTGCCTTCCTTTGATTTACTACAAAAAAGACTCATTACAGTAATTAGCTTCAAGAATCAGATTACACTAGAGGCACTTTATCCATTAACCAGACTTAACCAGACTTAAAGTCATTCTTTCGGAAATTGAACTACGCTGGATTTGTTGCAAATCAGACTATTTTGGTTCATCATCCATTTATTCACTACAAAGATCTGACTCAGAGTCATTTGTTAGTGAGTCAGTTATAAGTTTGATTCATTAAAAAGAGCCGACTCAATACAGTCATTTATTTGGGAATCAGACAGAATACATTGGATTCGCAGCATTCACTCGATTCACTACAATGATTCGTTCGGGATTTGGACTAGTTGTGCCGCATTCATTTGATTCACTACAAGGATCTGACTCAGAGTAGTTTGTTCGGGAATCAGAACGCTGTATCTGTTCGATTCGCTACAAAGAACTGACTCAATGATTCGCTCCAAAATCATACTACACAGTGCTGCGTCTGTTCGATTCACTACAAAGACCAACAAGTCATTCGTTTGGGAATCAAACTAAACTGGATTCGTTATGTTTGATTCACTACAAAGATCTGACTCAGAGTAAATTGTTCGTGAGTCAGACTACACTAGTTGCACTGCATAAGTTTGATTCATATGTTTGAGTTTGATTCATTAAAAAGAGCCGACTCTATACAGTCATTCGTTCAGGATTCGGACTAATTGCGCTGCATTAATTTGATTTGCTACAAATCTGACTCATTAGAGTAATTTGTTTGGGAATCAGAACGCTGTATCCGTTCGATTCACTACAAAGAAGTGACTCAATTATTCGTTCGAAAATCATACTACACTGTAAGCGCTGCGTCCGTTCGATTCACTACAAAGACCAACTAGTCATTCGTTAGGGAGCTGATCTAAACAGGATTTGATTCACTTTAAACATCTGACTCAAACATCTGAGTAATTTGATCGGGAATTGGACTACACTAGCTGTGCTACATAAGTTTGATGTATTAAAAAGAGATTCAATACAGTCATTTATTTGGGAATTGGACTACATTGGTTTCGCAGCATTCATTCGATTCACTACAAAGACTCGACTGATTTGTTTGGAATTTGGACTAGTTGCGCTGCCTTCCTTTGATTTACTACAAAAAAGGCTCATTACAGTAATTAGGTTCAAGAATCAGATTACACTAGAGGCACTTTATCCATTCGATTCACTACAAAGACCAGACTCAATAAAGTCATTCATTTGGAAATTGAACTACGCTGGATTTGTTGCAGATCAGACTACGTTGGTTCATCATCCATTTATTCACTACAAAGATCTGACTAAGAGTCATTTGTTTGTGAGTCAGACTACACTAGCTGCACTGCATAAGTTTGATTCATTAAAAGAGCCGACTCAATACAGTCATTTATTTGGGAATCAGACAGACTACATTGGATTCGCAGCATTCACTCGATTCACTATAATCATTCGTTCGGGATTCGGACTAGTTGCGCTGCATTCATTTGATTCACTACAAGGATCTGACTCATTAGAGTAATTCGTTCGGGAATCAGAATGCTGTATCCGTTCGATTCACTACAAAGAAGTGTCTCAATGATTCGTTCGAAAATCATACTACACTGTAAGTGCTGCGTCCGTTCGATTCACTACAAAGACCAACGAGTCATTCGTTCGGGAGCTGAACTAAACAGGATTTGATTCACATTTGATTCACTTCGAACATCTGACTCAAACATCTGAGTAATTTGCTCGGGAATTGGACTACACTAGTTGTGCTACATAAGTTTGATTTATTAAAAAGAGATTCAATACAGTCATTTATTTGGGAATTGGACTACACTGGTTTCGCAGCATTCATTCGATTCACTACAAAGACCCAACTGATTCGTTTGGAATTTGGACTACTTGCGCTGCATTCATTTGATTCATTACAAGGATCTGACTCATTAGAGTAATTTTTCGGGAATCAGAACGCTGTATCTGTTCGATTCGCTACAAAGAACTGACTCAATAATTTGTTCGAAAATCAAACTACACAATGCTGCGTCCGTTCGATTCACTACAAAGACCAACTAGTCATTCGTTCGGGAGCTGAACTAAACAGGATTTGATTCACTTCAAACATCTGACTCAAACATCTGAGTAATTTGCTCAGGAATTGGACTACACTAGCTGTGCTGCATAAGTTTGATTAATTAAAAAGAGCCGACTCAATACAGTCATTCGTTTGGGAATGGAACTACATTGGTTTCGCAGCATTCATTCGATTCACTACGATAATTCGATTCTTTACAATCATTCATTCAGGATTCAGACTATTTGCGCTGTATTTAATTGATTTACTACAAAGATCAGACTCATCATTCACTCGAGAATCAGATTACACTGGAAGTGCTGTGTTCGTTCAATTCACTAAAGACCGACTCAGAGCCATTTGTTTGGGAATTGGACTACACTGGACGTGCTGCACGCTTTTGATTGAACTGGTTCATGACCCATTTGTTCAGTAATTAGACTACACTATTTGCTTTCTTAATGTCGTAGTGCAGTATTATAAAATTATTGCAGAACGCACACATGACGCGGGAGAACAGTTAACGAAACTGAACTGATATTTTATTTTTAGACGGAAACGTTCTAAACATTAAACGTTATTACATAAAAAGTACATTTTCATTCCTAGAGTGTTTTACAAAATAGTTCTAAATGAATAAAAACTAGCGCACTAGGTTTTAAATCAGCCTACAGTTATGGGAAGCATCTCAATGTTTACCGTCAGAAGTTTTCCGTTCCCGTATGACTAAGTTCACAGAAGCAGGGAAATTTCTGGCACACTTTCAGAGGTTGAGTAGCAGGCGTGGCACATCAACCAAACCCAAAGAATTGAACAAAGCAGGTATGAAAGCCAATCTCCACTCCACAATGCCTGAGTGTTGTTTGCGGCAGATACCAGACTAAAGAGAAACAAAGGTGATCGTGCGGCACTCAAGGCTCATATTATACATGATTTTGGCATTTCATTGTTGACCACTTTCAAAACTCGTTTTCTGAGACTTGGGAGTTTTTAGGTGCAGTAACCAAAACACCCATTCAGTGTAAACAGCCGTTTGACGTATGAAATTACAAGTTTTTAATGCACTTACCGTTTGTAGTCAGATTCATTGGTTTTAATGGTCCCACCTTTAAATTCTTGGACCAACACTATTAAAAATAAAGGTTCCAAAAAGTTTTTTTTGCAACAAGTGTCATAAAGAACAATTATGGGTTCTGCAAAGAACCACTTTTCCACTATGAAGAAGCTTTTGAATGGATGTTCTGCAAGGAACCAAAGATGCATTAAAGCACCTTTATTTTTAGAAGCCTTCTGATGCAAAAAGGTTCTTTAAAGTGCTAACAGTGTGCCTACTAACCGTATAATTAGCAAAAATATTACATAAAAGCAACCCTACTTTTGCGCAAAATTTTTGTCTTTTCAAATACAAAAATGTAAACATTCTGAAATCAAGATACTTTTACCTGAGAAGGAAAATGACTTAAGATATTGTGTCATGTTTTCTGAAATTTTTTTGTTACTTAAAACAAGAAAATCTGGTAATGAGGTTAGAAAAATAATCTTGTTGTCCCTTTGAACTAAGTTTTAATATCTGACCACACTGGCAAAAATGTTTTCTTGTTTCAAGCAAAAACTCGCTTAATTTTGACATGAAATAAAATAAACATTAACCAAAATGAAATTAAATTTAAAAATCTACTTCTCATTTTAATTCAGCTTAGCCACTAAAGCAAACTATATGGACACAAATGAAACTTTTAAATGAAAAGTTGCATGGATAGTAAAGTTTCTGCATGGAACCAAAGATGCTTTAAAGAGGTTCTTTAAAGTGGAAAAATGCTTCTTTGGATTATTAAAATGCTCCTTACACTAAGAAATAAATGGTTCTTTGAAGAAAAGTTCACTGAAAAATGGTTCTCCTATCTATGACAATCCAGAAACCTGTTGGAAAACATTCTATTGACACCTTTATTTGTCCATGTATGAAGTGTACAATGCAGAATAAATTTGATTCGAGCACACAATGAGCTTATTTCACAACATTAGTGACTCTCGTGCATTAAATATTGACCTTTTATGTGTGCTCACCATCCACCGCTTGGCTTCAGTCACCTCTGAATGTTTATATTGCAATATATCGTTCAACACTGGATGTTCAAATGAAGTTGAACGATTTGCCCCATTTGCAACAATCTGGCTTTTGCTGATCCAGACTGACTGGTCAAAAGAGGCTGCGAATAAAGCCAATTACTCCTGTGTACTCTGTGTACGGTGACGCATTGTTCACGCACAATGCGCTCTCAGGTCACAATGGAAATCGTGAACGCTTTGTGCGGCCGAACAAAAGTGGCATCATTTGCTGACCCTTTTCAACTCTTGTTTGCAGGTGCCTTTTATGGCGGACTCTTTCAGGAAGGAAGATCCTCTCGCTTTTTATGTGAAAAGTGTCAGAAATGCCGCTGAAAAGCATTGTTAGGGACATTTCCCAATGCTCATTGTTTCAATGGTTGTCAAAGGGAATCAAATGAAACTTCATTAACAAAGGCCGTAACTGCTCTGTCCGATTCGGCCGAGAGGCCCTCTCAATGTGGGGATTTGTATCCTTATCTGGGCCCTTCCAATGCCTCGTTTGCACCTCGCCGCGCGACGCGTTCGCCTCGTCCCGCAGCCAGCGGGGGATTCCTTTAAGCGCGGCGACCCTGCGCCTCCCCAATATTGTGTTTCTCCTGGCTCGTATTCAGCAGTCACTTAGTGTATTGAAAGATTTCGCCTGCATCCTTTCTGGCAGAACTGCAAGGTCAAATAAAGCACCTCGAGCGATGCAGAGAGCTCCTCTTTTGTGCCGCCGTGACCTTTAAATCCTAGGTTGCTTCCACTGTCACAGACTGTGCATTGGGATACGTGAGGATAATAGCAGGGTTGTGTCAATGGATGGGCCCCCTGTGTGGGCCCTTGGCCCTTGATGGGCTCTCAAAGGTTTGGACCTCTTATATCCTATTAAGTGTGCTAATAGTGTGCCTACTAACCGTATAATTAGCAAAATACTAGATTAAAGCAACCTTACTTTTGGGAAACATTTATTTTTCCACTTGGTATATTTGTCTTTTCCAATACAAATATTCAACATTGTTTAATCAAGATACTTATTACTCTAAAAATATGTGTCAAATCTGCTAATGAGGTTAGAAAAATAATCTTAAATTCCCTTTCAATTAAGTTAACATTTCTTACCTCATTGGCTTTCTGTTTTAAGAAACAAACAAACAAACAAAAAAGAAACTCAATTTTGATATTTTTTTTTAGACAACCTGACCATGGTTATTATAGATAACTAAAGCTAAAACCATTTAAAAAACATTTTTGTTACTTGAAATAAAATTAACAAAAAAAAAAAATGAAATTAAATGTATATATATAAAAAACATTTCTCATTTTAATTAATTTTAATTTAACTTGATGTACTAAAACAACTGAAACAAACTATATGGATTAAAAAAATAATAATAATAAAAATGACAAAACACAACAAAATTCAAAAAACTTTAAAGCTAGAAATACAATGGAAAATTGTAAAACTGATTCAAAATAGCAATACAAACTACAATAATATCTCAGTGATACTAAACAAAACTTTGTCATATAAACAATTGTTCATTTACAACTCTTTAAGTTTCAGTTGCATGGGTTTGATTCACTTAAAAGAACCGACTCAGAGTCATTCGTTTGGGAAACGGACTACAGTGGGTGTGCTTTGATTCACTAAAAAAGAATCGGTCCAACAGAGTGATTCGTTCGGGAATCAGACTACACTGGATTCCTTGGATACATTCAATCAGAGTCATTTGATCAGAAATTGGATTACACTGGTTCATCATCCATTTGATTCTCTACAAAGATCTGACTCAAAGTCATTTGTTTGAGAATCAGACTGCACTAGTTGCGCTGCATAAGTTTGATTCATTAAAAAGAGCCGACTTATCCAGTCATTAGGTCTGGAAACTGATTACATTGGTTGAGCAGCATCGATTCAATTCACTACAATCATTTGTTCGGGAATCAAACAAGTTGTGCTGCATCCATTTGAATCACTACAAAGGCTTGACTCATTAGAGTCATTCGTTCGGGAATCAGACTACAGTGGCTGTGCTGCATCCGTTTGATTCACTACAAAGACTGATTCAACAGAGTCATTTGTTCGGGAATCAAACTACACTAGATTTGTTGCATATGTTTGATTCACTACAAATATCGAAGGCATTCGTTCAGAAATCAGACCATGTTGGTTCATTATCTGTTTGATTCTCTACAAAGATTTGACTTCACTGGAATCAGACGACACTAGTTGCGCTGCATAAGTCTGATTCATTAAAAAGAGTCGATTCATACACTCATTAGGTTGGGAATCAGACTACATTGGTTTTGCAGCATTCATTCGATTCATTTTGGGAATCAGACTACAGTGGAAGCACTGTATCTGTTCGATTCACTACAAAGACCCGACTCAATAGAGTCATTCATTCAAGAATCGAAGTACACTTTTGATTCACTACAAAGATCCTAGTCATTCGCTCAGATATCAGACTATTGGTTCATCATCTGTTTGATTCTCTACAAAGATCGGACTACATTGGTTTAGCAGTATGCAATTGATTCACTATAAAGACTCGACTCATTACAATCATTCGTATGGGATTCAGAATAGTTGCGCTACATACATTTAATTCACTACAAAGATCCAACTCATTAGAGTAATTCGTTTGGGAATTAGACTAGAGTGGATGAAGTTTATCTGTTTGATTCACTACAAAGACCAGATTTAATAGAATCATTTGTTTGGGAATCAAACTACACTGCATTCGTTGCATATGTTTGATTCACTACAAAGATCAGAGTCATCGGTTCAGAAATCAGACTATGTTGGTTCATCAGCCGTTTGATTCTCTACAAAGATATGAAGTCGTTTGTTCAGGGATTGGACTAAACTAGTTGCACTGCATAAGTTCGATTCATTGAAAAGAGCCGACTCAATATAGTCATTCGTTCAGGAATCAGACTACATTGGATTCATTGCATACGTTTGATTCACTACAAAGACCCGAGTCATTCATTCAGAAATCGGACTACGTTGCTTCATCATCTGTTTGATTGTCTACAAAGATCTGACTCAAAGTCATTTGTTCGAGGAATCAGACTACACTAGTTGTGCTTCATAAGTTTGATTCATTAAAAAGAACCGACTCAGTACAGTCATTTGTTTGGGAGTCGGACTACATTGGTTTTGCAGCATTCATTCGATTCACTATGAAGACTCGACTCATTACAATCATTCCTTTGGGATTCAGAATAGTTGCACCACATTCATTTAATTCACTACAAAGATCTGACTCATTAGAGTAATTGGTTTGGGAATCAGACTACAGTGGATGAAGTTTATTTGTTTGATTCACTACAAAGACCAGATTCAATGAAGTCATTCGTCCAGGAATTGAACTACACTGGATTTGTTGCATATGTTTGATTCACTTCGAAGATCCGAGGCATTGGTTCAGAAATCGGACTACGTTGGTTCATCATCCATTTGATTCACTACAAAGATCAGACTCAGAGTCATTTGTGCAGGCGTTGGACTACATTGGTTTTACAGCGTTTATCTGATTCACTATGAAGACTCGACTCATTACAATCATTCGTTCGGGATTCGGAATAGTTGCGCTACATTGATTTGATTCACTACAAAGATCTGACTCATTAGAGTAATTCGTAATAAATAAATAAATATAAAATAAAAACTGATTCAAAATATCAATAAAAAGTATAATAGTATCTCAAAGATACTAAAATAACAGTAAACCTTAATATATCATGCCATTTTGCTTTTCAAGTAAATGCATCTTGATTAAAACAAGAGTGTTTAGATATTTGTACTGGAGTGCATTAAAGTTAATAAATGCTAATATTATGCTCATAGTTAATTTATGTTAACTAATGTTAACAAATGAGACCTTACTATAAAGTGTTGCCATTTTTTTAAGTGTATATTTAGAAAAACCTGTCAATATGTTCATTTAAGGCCTAAAACTTGCTCAATGCAAATGCATGAACACAACTTCCACTTCTGCGATGGATTTGGGACTTGATTTGATCAATCAGTAAACTAATGGATCATGAAAAAGAGTTGAAAAATAAAAGGAAAAGGCAGAGGTGGAGCAATAACATTCTAAATGAAATAAAACAGATGTCTCCTGTCATAAAACAGGTCGGCATCACTGTGCGTGTGTGTTTTGGGGATCTCCAGCGGTTTTGTGCGATTTAACGGATCCTGATGTAAGCGGTAACCCGAGCAGGATGGAGTCTCGGGTTCCTCTGCCGCCTGTCATTAACACTGAAACACAGGAAAGAGGAAAGAATGGCCTTCCTTCAGGCTGCAAACACATCAGAGCGGATTCACAGTGAAACTTAGATGCACCTGATCATTGTTACCTGACAGAAGCTTTGTGCTTCAATACAGAGACGTCATTACGGTGAGGACATGTCCACATGGACAATTATGTCTCAACCACTTTATAAAAATGCCTTCAGCAGGGCTCGAGCCCCGAAAGATTTTTCTTTAGCCCCGAATGTTTTTGTATGGCTGTATGATTTCGGAAGAATTCACAGAATTTGTCAAAGTTTGAATGAGTTAATCAAAAGCCGGTCATTACACTTAAATCAAATCGCGATATGGACTAGTATCTGAAAATATTACGCCGTAAAATACCATTTAAATATGAATGCTGCATGTTCTGCGTGTCTCTTTATGAATAAATGGTGCATACGCAGGCGCGGTTTCCTTTACTACACACAAGTGCGCGTGACGCTCGCGGTGATTTCAGCGTCTACCATAAAAATGCATGAACAACATCTCTAGAACTGCTCTGTGAGTACTTAGTGAGCAGTTCACTGTTTCATTTGAGTAAACCAGGGTTATGTACTCAGGGAAATGTAAAGGTATTCACGGAAACCCGTCAAAATAAAAGTTTAGCTTGTAGACATTGTGGCAGAAATACATTACTATCATTCAGTAGAATGTGCATACATACACTACTACTACTACTACTACTACTACTGTTGAAAAATTAATAAAACTTTGTTACACAATATTCCTTCCATCTTTTAAATTTTATTAGTACATCCCCTTTATTTGCGAAAAATTAAATTTAATTTTCATGAATTAAAAGATAAATTAATATTGATAATATTGATAAGATAATTAATATACACAGAATTTCATAAGGCTGTTGTAGAAATAAATAAAAGTTTTTTTTAATGCATTTAAATAAATAGACATAAAACAAATTTGGTAACAATAAAATAAGGTGAGAAAAATAAAACATTTCATAGGGCCCTAAACATAACTTAACTTTTGATAAATTGACGTTAAATTGTATAAGTTTCATTGTTTTAATTAATTAGACATGTTTTGGTTCATAAAATTAAATTTACCCATTTAAAAAGGAGTCCAGAAAAATTAAAACAGAAAAAACAGAATTTAGAAAAAAAATAAATAAATAAAATGGAATTTGAAAAAAATAAATGGGGCCCTATTTTTGCATGCAAATATATATTTTTAAATGTATTATTTAATTTGTGTAATATATTTTTGTAAAGTTATAATTTTGTGATAATGCTTTGATATGTTTGCTATTTGCAGTGATTACTGTTTACTGTTTTTTCATAGTGTAACAATGTTGTTTTGTGCCACTGCTTCGGCAAAGTAACTGTCAAATGAACTAAAATTGAAAGCACAATATGACTTTGCTCAAACGATCAGTTCATGATCCGATGTTTTCAGAGTATCAGACGAGGGGTGAGTCAGGTCATCAACCTTTTTTCTTTGTTCAGTTTGCACACTGAACATGGGTTAACTTATAGATCTTATTTTTGAACTCTTAAAGTGCACCAGATTAATGAAGTTAACTTTAAAATGTATCAGATTTTCTTCTGGGGGGCATGTCATCCGGACCTCCCTAGAAGGATCCTGATTCACCCACCTGTGTCTAACAAAATCTTACATAATTATGATGTGATCTCCCATTCACCATTACTAGCCCCTGATGTTTTGCCCTCAGCCCCAGATGTTTTCAAATCCTAGAAACGCCCCTGGGAGCGGGCAAAAATGCCACCAAAATGAACAAAATGCCCCCAAATACAAGATATGTGGGCAAAAAGTTTGCTCTTGTGCAAACTGAAACAATTATGATGCAGTGAAAGTGAAACGAGAAAATGAATAAAATGTTGAATGCATTTATATCTGCTCACGTTTAGAGATTTCCTTTTATGCATTGTTTTTTTGCAGCGTTGAGCATTAATCACACATAAATCTGTTGAGCACATGAATGCAATGGCCAATCAGAGCAATTTGACACTATTTAATTTTTTTTATGTAGGCTATTTACTATTACATTTCTCTTATAAACTTATGCTGTTGTTGTGTAAATGTATGCCACCTCTGAGCGGCATTAAACAGTCTGCAAGTGTAAATAAACAAGCCATGCATCATCTGTGCCGCCTTTGCATGTAAAGATGTCTTTTGTTGATGGTGATCAAGGTTTAGTGGAAACAAACTACAGAAAACAGGAAACAGACGATCAAAACCACCAAAAATCCCATAAACTTACATTGACAGAATGTTCAAATGAGCAACACTATTCAAACTCCAACTATAAATAAATAACAAAATTCAAACCTAAACTCCCAGAATCCCTTGAGGCTCAATCAAGCTTCCCTTCTATGTACTATTTCTAATCCATTTACACTCATTTAAGCTTCCACTCTAATATTTCTAATCTGTCTAGCTATCTAAATCATGCTAGCAACATGCTAATAGTGTTAACAACATGCTAGTAACATGCTAATCATGTTAGAAACATGCTAACAACATGCTAATCATGTTAGCAACATGCTAGTAACTGGTTAATCATGCTAGCAATGTGCTAGTAACATGCTAATCATGCTAACAACATGCTAGTAACTTGGTAAATTATGCTAGCAACATGCTAGTTACATGCCAATCATACTGGAAGCATGCTAACAACATGCTAGTAACATGCTAACAACATGCTAGTAACATGCTAATCATGCTAGCAAAATGCTATTAACTTGTTAATCATGCTAACAACATGCTAATCATGTTAGAAACATGCTAACAAAATGCTAGTAACATGCTAATTGTGTTAGCAAAATGCTAATCATGTTAGAAACATGCTAGCAATGTGCTAGTAACATGCTAATCATGCTAACAACATGCTAGTAACTTGGTAATCATGCTAGCAACGTGCTAGTTACATGCTAATCATACTAGAAACATGATAACAACATGCTAGTAACATGATAATCATGCTAGCAACATCCTAGTAACTTGTTAATCATGCTAGCAGCGTGGTAACCATGTTAGAAATATGCTAACAACATGCTACTAATGTGCTAGTGACATGCTATTAACATGTTAACCATGTTAGAAACATGTTAGCAACATGTTAGTACCTTGTTAATCATGCTAGCAACATGCTAATCATGGTAGCAACAAGCCAATCATGTTAACAACATGTTAGTAATATGCTAATCATGCTAGAAACGTTAACAACAAGCTAGTAACATGTTAGCCATGTTAGAAACATGCTACTAACATGCTAATCATGTTAGCAAAATGTTAGTAACTTGTTAATCATGCTAGCAACATGCTAGCAACATGCTAATAATGCTAACAACATGCTAGTAACTTGGTAAATAATACTAGTAACATGCTAGTTACATGCTAATCATACTGGAAGCATGCTAACAACATGCTAGTAACATGCTAATCATGCTAGCAACATGCTAGTAACTTGTTAATCATGCTAGCAACATGCTAGTAACATGCTAATCATGCTAGCAACATGCTAGTACCTTGTTAATCATGTTAACAACATGCTAATCATGTTAGAAACATGCTAACAAAATGCTAGTAACATGCTAATCGTGTTAACAACATGCTAGTAACATGCTAATCATGTTAGAAACATGCTAGCAATGTGCTAGTAACATGCTAATCATGCTAACAACATGCTAGTAACTTGGTAATCATGCTAGCAACGTGCTAGTTACATGCTAATCATACTAGAAACATGATAACTACATGCTAGTAACATGATAATCATGCTAGCAACATCCTAGTAACTTGTTAGTCATGCTAGCAGCATGGTAACCATGTTAGAAATATGATAACAACATGCTAGTAATGTGCTAGTAACATGCTAACCATGTTAGAAACATGTTAGCAACATGCTAGTACCTTGTTAATCATGCTAGCAACATGCTAATCATGGTAGCAACAAGCCAATCATGTTAACAACATGTTAGTAATATGTTAATCATGCTAGAAACATGTTAACAACAAGCTAGTAACATGTTAGCCATGTTAGAAACATGCTAGTAACATGCAAGTAACTTGCTAATCATGGTAACAACATTCTAGTTATTTGCTAATTATGCTAACAACATGCTAATCATGCTAACAACATTGTAATCATACTTTTACAACTGCTTCAAACTTTCAGGCTAGGCTTTCCCAAGCCAACTTAAAGTTTGTTCTGAAACTTTACTCATCTAGTTACATTTTAATATTTAACTTTTGTGACCCTGGACCACAAAACCAGTTGTAAGTAGCACAGGTATATTTGTAGCAATGGCCACAAATGCATTGTATGGGTTAAAATGATTATGTTTTCTTTTAAGCCAAAAATCATTAGGATATTAAGTAAAGATCATGTTCCATGAAGACAATTTGTAAATTTTCTACCATAAATATATCAAAACTTTATTTTTGATTAGTAATATGCATTGCTAAGAACAACATTTGGACAACTTTAAAGGTGATTTTCTCAATATTTAGATTTTTTGCACCCTCAGATTCCAGATTTTCAAATAGTTTCAAATAGTCAAATAGTATCTCAGCCAAATACTGTCATATCTTAAACCATACATAAATGGAAAGCTTATTTATTCAGCTTTCAGATGATGTCTCAATTAAAAAAAATTACCCTTATGGTTTTGTGGTCCAGGGTCACATGTAATAAATTATTGTAAAAACTGCTCTTACAAAGATTCATGAAAATCACTTTCAGGGCCAAATTTTGCACCTTTAGGAGAAAAGTTAATTGCTGACCTTAGTTCTTCAAGAAAAATATTGATGTTAAAATACCAGTGTATAACTTAAATACAATCAATGAGCTAAGCCAATTGAATTCCACACACTAAAAAATGCTGGGTTAAAAACAATCCAGCACTGGGTAAAATATAACATTTAAAAACTGTTTAATTATTATTTATTCAACTTACTAATAAATGTTTGTTTATTGAACATATTAATAAATGTTAATTTCCAACCTGTTTTGGGTTCATTTTAAGCAACAAATATAGTAATTTTCAAGCAATAACCGCTGGGTTTGACCATATTTCACCCAGTGAAAGTATACTTACAAGAGAAGAAGTATTTTACACCCACCTAGGCTACATTAATTTTGCTTTTAAATACAGTAATATTGTATTTTCCACAAAAATATGTGCAGCACAACTGTTTTCAACATTGATAATAATCAGAAATGTTTCTTGAGCTGCAAATCAGCATATTAGAATGATTTCTGAAGGATCATGTGACACTGAAGACTGGAGTAATGATGCTGAAAATTCAGCTTTGATCACAGAAATAAATTACATTTTAACTTGCATTCACATAGAAAACAGCTATTTTAAATTAATAATAATATTTCACATTTTTTTATGTTTTTACTACATTTTTATCTACATAAATGCAGCCTAGGTGAGCAGAAGAGACTTCTTTCATAAATATTTTAAAATCTTTATTATTCCAACATTTTGTAACTCTCTCAAGGAGACCCAAGCAAAATATATGGAATATTTTTGTCAGGACTGACTTTTCAATTTGCTCTCATTGCTTTAGAAAAAACAATTAAGAAATGAACCTAACGTCCAGAAAAACACCCAATTTCCATTTTTTTTTGTATTTCATTGGTGTTTAGTTGAGATCTGACAGTGATTTCTAATGTGATTTGTCTTTTATGTGCACAAATGTGATCCTGGACCACATAACCAGTCTTAAGTAGCATGGGTATATTTGTATCAATAGGCAAAAAAACATTGTATGGGTCAAAATGACCAATTTTTCTTTTATGCCAAAAATAATTAGGATATTTAGATCATGTTCCATGAAGATATTTTGTAAATTTACTACAGTAAATGTATCAAAACGTAATTTTTAGTAATATGCATTAGTAAGAACTTAATTTGGACAAATGGGTCACGAATGTGATAGCAGATGGCCTACAGGGGGCAGCACACATCACAACAATTTTTAAATGCTCTGCTGTGGCTGATGATCAGTCATCATGTTTAGTTTTTTGGGAAGTTTGCATGTGTTTGTGTGCGTGTGCATCAGGCGATCTCTGCGAGAGGATGCTTGCAATTTATCAGAAAGGGCCGTTTGAAAAGCCTGTCTCTTATTTCTATACCGAGCAGCTTCACTGAGCTCAAATAAGTGACTTCTCTTACCTTTTCAGAACGCACAAAAGCGTAATCCGCGGACTACTCCAGCCACCAATGTAGACAGTGACCAAGACCACCAAAGTGTATGTCAGGTCCTTCTGAGCAAACACAATGACACATTGACTGCAGCTTCATGAAGTGAAAAAGGGGGGAAAAAAGACAAGGATGTCCATAGTTATTCCCTGAAAGAAAAGCTCTGGCATCTGGGTGTTTAGAGCCCAAAATAAAGGCCACAAACACAACAAAAAAGGATGGGGTCGCTGCTTCGAACAAAGAGGGGAGTGAGCTGGTTATTGGGTTTGACCCCCGTGTCTCATTCTGTAGCGCCGAACGCTTCGGCTTTAAGGACAATTCGCCAGAGATTTCTCCACAAAGACGGGCCTTTGTATTGTTTCCACCTTTCCCACCACACGCACATTCACACAAGTGGCAGCAGCAGCAGAAATCCTGGGGAAATGCTGGTGTTTCATGACCTGAAAAATCACAATGAGATGCTTAAATTGGGTGATTAAACAGAAAACAGACTTCAGCTTAAAGTCAATATGAAACGCTGTTTACAAACCAGTTTGTTTGTAGGATCCAACGTATTTTAGGGCGAAACAATTAAAGACTGTAATAATAATAAAAAGAACCAAAATAATAACATTTAGTTAAATAATTACAAAATAATATTAACACTAAAATAAAAAATATTAAAGAATTTTTATATACAATATATACACTAACACAATAAAGTGTATGTTTATACACACACACACACGGAAACAGAGTTAAAATTAAGAATAAATTAAAATTCCAATTCCAATGATTATATATATATATATATATATATATATATATAAATGCACAAAAAAAACACTAAAATAAAAATACATATTTGTAGTGTACAATATATACACACACACACACACACACAATAAAGTATACAAACACACATACACAGTTAAAATGAATGAAAAATAGAATTAAGATTACAATTAGTTTATTACTAAAAATTTAATTAACACTAAAATAAAAAATAAACAAATTTTCATATACAATACACACAGTTAAAATAAATTAAAATTGCAATTACAGTTTATTAATAATAATTATATATATATATATATATATATATATATATATATATATATACATATATATATACACACCAAAATAAAAATAAAAATATTAAATATTTTTGTAATTTTAGTATACATTATACACACACACACACACACACACACACACACAAAGACTTAAAATTAATTACAAATAGAATTAAAATTAAAATTCGTTTAGTAATTAAAATAAATATTATCACCAAAATAAAAAATAATAAATAATTTTCATATACAATATATAAACTAACACAATAAAGTGTGTATGTTTATGTACATATATACACACACACACACACACACACACACACACAGAAACTTACCAGAGTTAAAATTAATATTAACACTAAAATAAAAAAAATATTAAATGATTTCCGTATACTCTCTCTCTCTCTCTACATATATATACACACACACACAAAGTAAAATTAATAATAAAATTAAAATAGCAATTACAATTAGTTTACTAGTAATATATATATAAACACCAAAATAAAAAATAAAAAATCAATTTAGTATATAATATATACATACACAAAGTACACACACACAGTTAAAATTAATTAAAATAATTTAAATTACAATGTTTATTAATTAAAAATAATATTAACACTAAAATAAATGACATAATTTTTATATACAATATATACACTAACACACACATACAAACTTAAAAAATAGAATTATAATTACAATTTGTTTATTAATTAAAAATAATATGTGTGTGTGTGTGTGTATATATATAGGTTTATATATCCTGGTGGGGACTTAAACCTGAATACACACACACTAATGGGGACTCGTGTCATGATGGGGACCTAAACTGAGGTCCCCATGGGTACAAAAGCTTATAAATCATACAGAATGAGATTTTTTGAGAAAGTAAAAATGCAGAAAGTTTTCTGTAAGGGTTAGGTTTAGGGGTAGGGTTAGGGTAAGGGGATAGAAAATACAGTGTGGTATACAGTATACAAACCATTGCGCCTATGGAGAGTCCCCACAAAGATAATAAACCAGACATGTGTGTGTGTGTGTGTGTGTATAAACACTAAAACATATATGCAAAAAATATATACAGTGTGTACATCTGTATACTTTAAGTAAACTTTAGTAAGAAGTTTGTTCCTTCAGCTATTCGTGCTTTAAACATAGGAAATCATCATACGCTCTGGCATTTGTTTTTTGTTTTTTTGTTTGTTCGTTTTTTTGGGGTGCGAGTGCTTGTGTGTAGTTGTTGTTGCGTTATACACGCACCTCATGTGAAGATAAATTTCCTCTCTGAGGACAAATAAATAAATGAGACAGAATGAGAAATATATATATATATGGGATAGGATAAAACACTTTAAACTAAAGCACCTTAGAAATGAGAAATATCACAAGTAATTCATCACAGAGCTGACAATATTTGTAGTATACAATGCTAAGCTTACTAAAACAATGTTTTTGTATTTGATTTACATTGATGGTACTTTTAATAAAACCTGAGAACAGTCAACTCAGGATTTGTCATTTGTCTTGTCAGCATCACAGACTGAGATCCGTCAGTATAGTTTACTCTTCACAGCAGCAGCACTTCTCCATCTAAACTCATTCTCCTCCAGACAAAGCGTGTGTTTGTTTGTTGTGAAGCGATCTCTCTCCGGGTCATACGAGTACAAACACTCATTTTGGGTGGGACGCCTGTGTTCCTCTAGTCCTCTGGGTCCGCCAGTCGCCAGCGTCCCGTTTGATGTGCTCCGTGCGGCCTTCTTCCCTCGTTATCGGCTCAGGATCGGGCCAAGCCCTCCCGCGCTACACGCCGATGACTGCGATAAGCTCTAATTCGACCCCTCCTCGCCTCGACCTGACATTCAGCCGTCCAAACGCCCCTCTTTAGGGCCGCCACATTAACAAGAGGATAAAAGCTTTGTATATACACAGTTTAAATAAAGCATTATCTCTAATTGCTCCTCTGTAAGAAAAGAAAGCTACTGGAGGCATGCGATACCGAGCCATTGAAGGGAAAAAAGACAATTTGCATCACCGCTGACCCTAAGTGCTTTATTTTGTCCCAGCGATAGTATCGAGTCTTTGATGTCCAAACCAGTTAGGAAAATTCATGTTAATTGGCATGTTTGTGTGTGTCGTATCGATAGCGATTGTTGTTGCTTCCCAGAGGAGCGGCGCATTGCTCCGAGCGAAGGTCTCGGTTATGTTTCATTATCTACTTTGTCTCAGATGTGGATTCCTGAGGAGACATAAAAATAGACGCCAACCAGACAATTGTTGATGCGCGGTTGGAAATTAGAGCTTGAAGATTTACACAATTTGATGAGAAATGACATAGAAACTTCAAAATCAACGCTAACTATTTATTTTCATAATTCACGCTTCTCGTTGTACTTTGATTTATTTGCATTATGCATTTGGCAGATGCTTTTATCCAAAGCGATTCATAGTTTAAATTTGATCATGCATTTCCTGGAAATCAAACCCGTGATGATTCATCCATGCATGTTATTTTTAAAGAGAAAACAATGTTTGTCTTCATATTTCTTCCTCAAAATCTAATAACTTGCTCCGCCCCTTTGTTTCTGATGAAGTCACCAACCAATCCGGTTGTTTTTCAATGTTTTGGTAAGTAACGCCCACTTTTTATTAGCCGATCAATTCTTGAAGAATAAATTTAAGTCCCGTTCTACATTTATTCTTAGTGAATATCTCGTTTTGCTCTGAATTCAGGTTATGATAAAAGCAAATAATAAAATATAGATTAGAATACAGAGGTGTGTTGTTTTATGCATGTGTGAAAAAAACTAATTTATTTATTTTTTAAAATTTTAGTATTAATTGTAACTTAATTCTATAAATTAACTTTTAATTTAATTGCATTTAATTTAATTATTTCACTGTAATTACAGTAAAAACAGTCAAACTATATATATATATATACACACACGCACAAAATCTTACAAAAGTGATTGAATTTCATTACATTTATATTTTAGTGTTAATATTTATTTTTCATTTTAAAAATATTTTTAAATTCTAAATATATTTGTATTTTATTTTGTTTGATTTTATTGTGATTCATTTAGTGCTGATATTAATTTTTTATTTTTAATTCTCTGAACTCATTTGTAATTGTATTTTATTTGCATGTGTGTATATATACATACATATATATGCTTTGTAATTATGCATTGTATACTGAAAATATTGTGACAAAAGCATTTTTTTTTGTATTACATGTAATTTTTAATTTTCTAAACTAATTTATTTAATTGTATTTTATTTCTTTCACTGTATTACAGTAAATATTATTTTTTAATTTAAACAAATTTATTTTTTAATTTCTAAATGTAATTGTATTTTATTTTATTGTGATTAGTTTAATTTAGTGCTGATATTAAATCTTAATTCTCTAAACTCATTTGTAATTGTATTTGATTTATTTATTTCACTGTAACTACAGTATAAACGGTCAAACTATGTATACGTGCTTTGTAAACCTAGCATTGTATATTGAGAATATTGTGTGATAAAAGCTATTTTAGTATTAAATGTAATTTATAATTTTTTAAACAATTTTTTTATTTAAATGTATTTCATTTATATTTTATTGTCATATAAAAGTGATGCAATTGAAATGTAAAATTAAATTTTTATTTTAGTGTTAAGCTAATTTTTTATTCTTCATTTAATTGCATTTTATTTTGATTTTTTATTTTATTTGGATTGTTTTAACTTAGTGCTAATATAAATTTAACTCTCTAAACTCATTTGTAATTTAATTGTATTTTATTCATTGTAACAGTACAGTATAAACTGTCAAACTACACTAATTTTTTATAATAATAATTATAATTATTATTATTATTATATTATCAAAGTATATTTTCTTACATACTACTAAAATATGAAAATAATCTGAAATGTATACATATAAATTATTAAAAATAATACAAGTGCATGTGTGACAACTAGTTTATATTTTAGTTAAAATAAAACAAAACCACTTTTATCCAAAGCAATAAGGAATATGACATTGTTGTGTTTGAAAGTGTGATTTATCAATGATATTCAGCTATTTTCCTCTCTCTTAACTCGTCGTTAGCTAATTGTTTAAGCGCTGAGACGGATTCCAGCCTCAATCTCAATGAAATATTGTGAATAGCGTTCACGTGTCACTGATTGAACATTCACAGAGGTTGTGAATTAACAGTCTTTATCTGATGACATGAACTTGAGTGGACATGAATCACGACTAAAGCGCACGATAACGTCTGCAATTAAAGAGCTGAATTAAATCTTACATTTTCATTTCTGCTAACCTCAACCTTCTTCTTCTTACAGTTCCTGAAAGACTGTCATTTCAAGCTAAAAAAAACGCTCCTAAAGCTCAGAATATTCCACCATCCCGGACGTCTCACTCCATGGGACTCTGCTGCTATTTTGTCCTTAAAATGTCGAGTCAGTGTGTGAGTGTAGTGTTGTGTGGTTTTGATTGGCTCATAATGTGATCTAAAGGGCTCTTGCAAGTTAGAATTACTGAACACCCTCTCTAGTGTTCAGAAGAGCCACAGACGCTGAAACCAGAGTCCAGTCGCTAATTTCTATTGTACACCACATTCTCACGCCCACATCATATATGCATTCATATACTGGATATAAAATATTAAACTCACTTTCTTTAAATTCCGTTGATCCTCCAGGAAGTGACATCATTTTGGTGGGAAAATGAAAACTTCATGGTTTCTCGCTCCTGTAAATAAAATCACATGAATAATATTGATAATGCAATATATATTACAAAATATAAACCCACATAGGATTATCTTTATTAATAAACCGCATATTTGAAGTCTAAACCTTTAACGGTGAAACGGTTGAAGTTCTGTTATCACTAAAATATTGCACTCCATTCAGCCAATCAGATTCGAGGACCAAAAAGAACTGTTGTAGAAACTAAAATATAATAATGACTAATTGTTTTGTAAATATATATATATATGTGCGTGTGTGTGTGTGGTTTATTAATAAAAAGTTCATATATACAGTATATGGAGTAAATAATATTACAGTAAAAATAAAAACAAAATGTAATAAAAATGTAGAAATATATATTAAAATAAAAAAAATAAATTTTAATTAATTAAATATTTTAAAATAAATATATGATAAACTTTTTATTATATTAATAATAAAATAAATTTTAAAATCTTTTTTTAATCTAAAAATATTACAATACAATTATATTACATAAATTACATTTATATTTAAAAAGTAAAATATATTAAAATAAATAATAATAACTATATATATATGTGTGTGTGTGTGTGTGTGTGTGTGTAGTTAAATAATAAAAAGTTCATATATACAGTACAGTATATGCAGTAAATAATATTACAGTAAAAATAAAAACTAAATGTAATAAAAATGTAGAAATATATATTAAAATAAAAAAAATAAATTTTAATTAATTAAATATTTTAAAATAAATATATGATAAACTTTTTATTATATTAATGATAAAATAAATTTTAAAATCTTTTTTTAATCTAAAAATATTACAATACAATTATATTACATAAATTACATTTATATTTAAAAAGTAAAATATATTAAAATAAATAATAATAACTATATATATGTGTGTGTGTGTGTGTGTGTAGTTAAATAATAAAAAGTTCATATATACAGTACAGTATATGCAGTAAATAATATTACAGTAAAAATAAAAACTAAATGTAATAAAAATGTAGAAATATATATTAAAATAAAAAAAATAAATTTTAATTAATTAAATATTTTAAAATAAATATATGATAAACTTTTTATTATATTAATAATAAAATAAATTTTAAAATCTTTTTTTAATCTAAAAATATTACAATACAATTATATTACATAAATTACATTTATATTTAAAAAGTAAAATATATTAAAATAAATAATAATAACTATATATATATGTGTGTGTGTGTGTGTGTGTGTGTAGTTAAATAATAAAAAGTTCATATATACAGTACAGTATATGCAGTAAATAATATTACAGTAAAAATAAAAACTAAATGTAATAATAAAAATGTAGAAATATATATTAAAATAAAAATAAATATATAATAAAATAAAAAAAGATAAACAAATGATAAATAATAATAATAAATAATATGTTTTAATAAAAAAATATTACAACTAAATTAGATTACATACATTTTATGTATATATATATATGACTGTAATAACTGTAATATATACACCTTAACAGATATAAATTACAATGCAAGCTATGATTTTTTTAATAGTAAAATTACATGTATTATCCTCTAGTAAAATGCATTTTGATGCATTTTGTAAAAAAAACATTTTTTCACTGTATGTTAAGGTAACTTACAGCCAACTATTAATTGATCTTCATGTTGAGTGTCATCAGGAGTCCATCAGAAGTTTTTTAAATAAAACAAGTCTCTTCTTGAACAAGACAAAAGCAGCGAATGTAATGCAGATGAGCTATTGAAGCAGCTCTGGCTAATTAGCATAGAGGTGAAGGGTTTCTGAGGCCAAATTTCAGTCTAAACGCAGTATATTCCTCAACGCTGTGAGATCACGACACATAAAACAAAGGCAGAAATGCCAGCAGGGTCTGGAGCATCTTCCTGTTCCTCCTTAAGAATTCAGCAGGACGGCTCGGGCCACAGCTACAATAGGAAGATGCAAAAGCATTAATGCAAATAAACTGATTTTTGGCCCTTTTTACTCAGGTCAGTGATTCATTATGAGCGAACAACAATAGGCTTTATTAATGACGATAAAACAACAGAAGCCTCATTTTCAGAACAACCTACAGCAGCTGTACAAAATAATGAAAGATTTACTATGATATAGTTGTATAGAAATGTGAATTGTATAAAGAGCAGCAAGTTATTATAAACCTGGAGAAAGTTATTCTTTAACATTCTTATTTTAAAAATATATATATAATTAATCATGTATTTTATTTTAAATTTTTTACTTTATTTTTTATACATTTTTAAAATAAAATAATTAATATTTATCATTATTTAATTTTTTTGGAATATACTATTTTATAAAAAATAATATAAAAATCACAATAATACACAGCATATGTTTACAATTATTATTATTGTTTTATTATTGTATTTTAATATTGTATTTTTAAACATTTGAATATATATATTTAATACACAATAATACATACATATTTTATCAAATATATAATTTTATTTTTAATAAAATATATTTAATTTTTCATGTAATTGTAAAATATATTATTACATTAAAAATGTACAAATTACATTTATTATTGTAAAAAATGTAATAAATACATAAAATGCATATATATATATATATATATTAAATTTTAGCATTTATCACTACATTTATCATTATTTTAATATATATCATTTTTATAAAAATTAACATATAAATTATTTTATATTTATTATTTAACTTCAGTTTATTAAATATTTTTTATACATTTAATTTTTCATGTAATTGTAATATATATAAAATGTTATTACATTTATTGTTACAAAAAGTAATAAATAAATACATATATAAAATGTATATTTATATATAACATTTTCGCATCTATCACTATTTATCATTATTTTAATATATATTGTTTTTATAAAAATAATATATATACAATTATTTTATATTTATTATACTTAATTTAAATATATTACATATTAATATATTATAAAATAAATATATTATATAATATATAAATAATAAAACATAAAACACCTAATAATATAAAAAATAAAAAATAATTACATATTAAAATAATGTCATTTTTATAAAAATTAACATATATAAATTATTTTATATTTATTATTTAATTTCAGTTTATTAAATATTATTTTCTATACATTTAATTTTTCATGTAATTGTAATTTATATAAAATTTTATTACATTTATTATTATAAAAAATTGAATAAATAAATACATATAACATGTATATTTATATATGTTTTAGCATTTAGCATTTATCACTACTTATCATTATTTTAATATTTATTGTTTTTAGAAAAAATAATATATATGAAATGATTTGATATTTATTATATTTAATTTCAATTAATTAAATATTAATATATATATATATATATATATATATAAAAATAAAATACATATTAATATAATATAAATAAAAATAATTACATAATAATTTATATTTATTATATTTAATTTCAATTAATTAAATATTTATATATATATATATAAATAAAAAATAATTACATATTAAAATAATAAATGTAGTAATAAATAAATATATAAAAATATAAAATTTATTTAATATTACTATATTTCATTATTAAAATATATTTACATTCGTTTATTATTCAATATTATATTTTATTTTAGTATTATAATTTATATATTCCTATTTACTACAATTATGCATTAAAATTATTCTTTTATTATTAGTACTATTTTATTTGAATTATATTTAAAAAAGTTTATATAAAATAATATATATCAAACTCTTCATTTTAAACAGTGCACCATTGAACAGCGTTTGTGACTGGAGAGGTGTTTTCATATCTGTCAGTGCTGCACACAGAAAAGAGAAAAATAAGATTATACAAAAATGATAATACTATTGCTCTCACTTACATATTATTATATGCTGTGGTTGCAGGGCGTTTTACCGAAATTAATGAATTTTTGATATTTCTCGTAACCTTTGACTCCAATCAATATGTGTGTCACTGTAACGTCGTTATTTTCCATTTGATATGCGCTCAGAAAATCAATTATTAAAGAAAGCTATTATTTTGCCACTAAACCCCCTTGAAACATACAATTTATGATTCATGGAATACATATAATGTAATTAAGAGCTCTGAAGTGAATGTATTTGCCTTCATTTGCATCGGTGTGTGTTTAGCTTTGACAGTTACCTGTCTGTGAGCGACAGGAGGAGGATGAAGGAGGACGGAGGAGAACGGAGGAGTGTTCAGCGCCTCACTTCACAACGGATGTGCTGATAAATGGAAGGTCTTGACTTCATGCCTTAAAGGATAGAAAACAGAAATCACTGTGCACTGAGATCATCTCTATATACACAAGAACTGTATATTAAAAAGAACAATTAAAAATGATTTTATATATATATAACATCTATTTTTATTGTATATTATTATTGTAAATGTGTATTATTGAAATAAATGTATTTTTTTATATATATACATAAGAATTGTATATTAATATAAATATATAATATATATACATAATATTATATATAATATAAATTAATTTTATTATGCATCATGTGTATTATTATGTATTATAAAGTAAAAGTGATTTTTAAATTTTAATATATTTTTTAGGCTTAAATAAAAGTAAGAGATATACAAATTTTAATTAATTAATTATTTGTTTTATAAACATGAACTGGATACTAATATAAATATATAATATAAAAATGATTTTATTATGCATCATGTTTATTATTATATATTATAAAATAAAAGTGAATTTTTATTTTAATATTAGGCTTGAATAAAAATAAGAGACATAAAAAATTAAATTTTAATATTAATCATTACATTTTATTTAACATTTTTTTATTGTACAAAATAAAAATAATAAAAGATATATATCAAATACTTTATCATATGTTATTATTTAAATTTATTTATTTATTTCTTTTTTATTTTATTTAAAAAATAAAGATATAAAGACCAAAAAAAAAAAGTTACTTTTTACGCATTTTATTCCTTGGCGGGGGAAAAATAAATCATCATGTTTATTATATCAATATATATATATATATATATATATATATATATATATATATATATATATATATATTGTGTATATAATATATATATATATAAAATTTTATTTTATTTTCAATTCAATTGAAAAAAATTCAGAGATGTAAACTCAGAAACACTAAATAAATAAATAAATAAATAAATAAATACTTAGAACTGCATGAAAAAAGTCTGAATTCTGGCTTTATATATATTTAAACATTTTTATATATATATTTTTTAACTTAAGATAAACTAAAATAACTAAAAACAAAAATATAATACAAAACAACAGATATAACAGTAATAAAAATGACAAAACAACACAATTACTAAAACTTTCAAATGAAATTAAAAACTAATGCAAAATAAGTGACAACCATAATTTCATCTTAATGACACTAAAATAACTCTGAAATAAAATAAAGCATAATTAAAATAAAATCAAATACAAAAATTGTATTTCAACCAATTTTAACTTGACAAACGAAAATAAAATATAAATGTTAATTAAAATGAAAATGGGAATAAGAAAATAAAAAATTAATTCCAAATAATAGTAAAAACTACAATAGTTCAGTAATCTTTGCTTATTTACAATTACAAAAAATATTTTTAATACACATTCGAATGGAAATTGACAAACTAAAATAACCAAAACATTAAAACATTACTTAAAATGAAAATGAAAAGTAGAAAAATAAATATGAATCCAAAAAGGTCTAAAATCTTTCTTTCTTCATACACATTTGCAGCGTCCAGGTGATTTGCGACACACCCAGAAAAAAAAGGTGGCGTATCAACGCACGTTTTGCATCCAGTATCTTGACTGGACTCCGCTGAACCGGAAACCAGTTTATTTCCCGGATGCTGAGCGTACTGACCATGACTAATGCCAGATTTGAATAATACTAGTTCCTTATTCAACACTTCATGCCATTTTATGCCGGTTTTATGCATGGATTGTAGTAAGAAGAGTCTCAATTTACATTTTTGATGTGACATGCTGATCTAAAAGATTATTTAGAAATTAATTTCAGCTGTCACTCCTCGCTCTTTTGTCGTGCGATTAGCTCGCCGCCGGTTCCCATCGCTCGCATTCGAGCATCCGGCACACAATGTCAGCCTGACGCTGGGAAATTCAAGGCGTCCATGTGGAACGTGATTGATAAAGGCGGCGGAGCATGATCGAAGCTGATAGCGCTAATGCTAATGCTGTTTTAGTCTGTCGTGTTAACAGCGACGACGCTCACACGAGGCCAAAAGACAATGAAAACAACATTATTTTACAGCGTCGGTAACGAGACGTGATGTAATGAGGACGTGTATGCACAAAAGCACATGCACTTGTTATTTATCTACAGATTTACTGGATAAATATATACACTCGTGCTGTAAAATAATGTTTTATTATGTATACTTTATATAATTTATATTAATAATGATTTTTTTTTACTATTTTTTGTATTTTATATTGTTTATATAACCATAAATTTTATTTACTTTATGTAATTTATATTTTGGATTATTTTTTAGATAATAATTCATTTATATTACTTGTGTTATTATTTAGATGATATTATATAATATTATTTTATATTGTTCTTATATTGTTTCAAATTTTGTCAGCATCTGTCAATATTTATACTTTATATAATTTATATTATTTAGAATAATTAATTTTGGATTATTTGTTATGCGTTATACTTTTTATATTATTTCTATTTTAGTTATATAATAATTTATGCTTAATAAAGCATATTTACATATTTAGATACATTATTTTTTATTATTTGGAATAATTCATTTATATTATTTGTGTTTCTGTTTTTCATTTATATAATAATTCATACTTAATATAATTGATATTTTATTATTTAGATAAATATTTATTTATTGTATTTACTTTATTATTTTTTATTTATGTTCTTTATATTATTACTTACATTACATTGTTCTTATATTGCCTTCATATTGTTTGATATCTTTGTCTATATAAATTCTTCATAATATAAATAATAACAATAAATGATCAAATAAATAAAATAAAATAAAATAAATAAGAGTTAAAACAATAAACAATATATAAGATATTATCTTAATAATAATAATAATAGTAACACTAGGTAAAATAAAAAATAAAAAAGCTAAATAATACATAATATCAATGATGATATAAAATAAAAATATATTATAAAATAATAATACAATGATAATTAATACTATAATTATAGAAAATAAAAATTACAAAAATAAAAAAATAAATAACAAATAATATATAAAATATTATCTAAATAACAAACAATAATAAAAATTAATAAATTAATCAGTAAATTATAGGAAATTAATAAAAAAGTAGTAACACAAGTAAAATGTAAAATAATAATAATAATAATAATAATATAAAACAAATAATTAAATAATTAACAAATAATTAAATAAATAAGTAATGTAAATAGCACAAATAATAATAAAATAATGAATAATATAATTATATAACAAAAAATTACACAAATAAAACAATAAATAACAACATAAAATATCTAAATAACACATAATAATAAAAATTTAAAATAATAATAACAATAATAATATAAAACAAATAATTTAATAAATAACACAAATAATTGTATAAATGATAAAAATTAAAAAAGAAAAATAATTAAAAATAATATATAAGTTATATAAAATAAAAATACAAAAATATAAATGCAACAAATAATTGTATAAATAACAAAAAAGAATACAAATAATAAAAAACTTATAAATAATTTAAAATGTTATATAAAATAAAAATATCAATGCAAAAATAAAGAAAACAAAATAATAATAATAAAAATATAATTATATAAAATAAAAATAAAAAATAAATAATATAAAATAATATTAATAATAATAAATAGTAAGCAAAATAATACATAATAATAAATTAATTATTTAAATATAAATACTAACAAAAAATGATAATATAAATTTTATCATTTTTATATGCACATAAAATAAACAATATAACATAAGAAAAAAATACAAATAAATAAACAACATAAATAATATATAAATATAATAAAACAGTTCAAATTTGATTTTAAGGACATTTTTGTTAGCTTTTGTATGATATATCTATCTCTGTTAATGTCACCACTTGTTGTCTTGAAGAAAAGCCTGCTGTCAAAAACCCCATGAAAGCGGGACGTTTCTCCTCTCACTTTGTATGCAGAGAGCTTTTTGGAGGCTGTTTGGAAAAGTAGGAACTCGGTTCAACTCCGAGACCTACTTTTGCGCCTCTTCAGCTGGTTTTGTTGTGTCACAGCTATTATGATGCTTAGAAAGTGGCGTCTATAATGATTCCCGCCCGCATCCTTTTCATTCTCATCTGGTGAGAGATGTAATCCGAACGAGTCTGGCATTTTCAGATTACCACAGGCCTCCCATTTAGCAGCGAGATGACAAATCTGCTTATTTACTAAGGCGACTCCCTTCCAGGTGAGCTAGCAGTCGAAACCCAAAACCTTCGCACCTTCGCCGGCTCGCGCTTCCGACGTAAGCCGGTTAGGAAAACTCGAGCGTCTCTCTCTTCCTATCAGCGAGCGAGACAGACGGATGCCCTCAGACGCTTTCAACTTTATTTCCGCTCGTTGAAACTGATAGCACATTAGGAAAATGCCAGCCCGCGGGGTCGCGGAGAGGAGACGAACTCCCACGGCCGCCGAGGAGGAGAAAGAAGGGAGAAAAGGAGAAGCTCCTGTCAGTCTGGAGAGATTATTCCCTTCCCTCCTCTTCCGAAACGCGCTAAAGCCGCTTTACGCGAGGCCCCGTCCCTTCCCGTCGGGCCCTTCGTCATTCTCCGGCTGAGATTGCAGCCCAGATTTTTCCCAAACAAGTTCATTAGGGGGTTTGTCGTGGCCTTGATGGGTTTCTGGTATCGACGCTCGTGCAGATTAAGTTTCTCTGGCGTATAAAGCTGTGATTGTTCCCCGAACGAAAGCTTGCGGTGCCAGGATGGGATCTGTTTGCCACAAACGTTAGCAGGTTCTGGTCCAGATGTAGTTCCAACACTGATGTGAAGACATAAATTTAATAACAATAGATGATCGAGATGGCTGAGCACATATTTTAAGATTTATATGCTGATATATTTTCTATGGAAAAAAAAAAAAAAAAAAAAAAAAAAAAAAAAATTATAAAAAAAAAAAATCTAACAATAATGTCAACAAAATAGCATATAACAAATAAATATGTAAATATAAAAGTAATATAAAATAAATAATATAAATCTGTAATGTAATAACATAATCTGTATATGTAATAATATAACAAAAGTAAAATATAAACAATACGACAAAATAATAACAGATAATATAATATAATAAATAAATATGTAAATATAACAAATAAATATCTAAATATGTAAGTAATAATAAAATAATAAATAATATAATAATATGACAAAACAGTAACATATAATACAATAAAACAAATAAATATGTAAATATAACAAATAAATATCTAAATATATAAGTAATAATACAATAAATTATAATATAAATATAATAAAAAATAAAATTACTAAAATATAACAAATAAGACCAGATATAATATAATATAATTAATAAATATGTTTATATAAAAATATCTGAATATAGTTATAGTAATAATAAAATAAATTATTTAAATATGTAATAAAAATATAACAAAAATAAAATTATGCAAATATAACAAATATCAGATAATATAACAAAATAAAAATAATAAGCAATATAACAAATAATAAATATCTAAATATATAAAAAATAATAAAATAAATTATATAAATATGTAATAAAATAACAAAAATTAAATTATATAAATATAAAAAAAATAATACCAGATAATGTAATAAAATCAATACATATGTAAATATTTAAATATATAAGTAATAATAAAATAATAAATAACATAAATGTTAAAATAATACAACAGAATAAAAATAATAAACAAAACAAAATAATAAATATCTAAATGTATAAGTAATAATAAAATAATAAATAATATATGTTATAATATAACATGACAAAAATTAAAATTAAAACAATATAAAAATAATAACAAATAATATAACATAATAAATAAATATCTGCATATTTAAATAATAATGAAAAATAATTAATACAAATACATGATAAATAAAAATAACAATAACAAAATATAGCAATGAATAAATACCTAAATAATATTTAATAATAATATAACAAAATATTATAATAAATAACATAACATAACATAAATAAATATCTGCATATCTAAATAATAATGAAAAGAAAAAACAATATAAATAATACATGATAAACAAAACTATAAATGATATAGAATAATAAATAACTATTAAAAAATGAAAAAAAAAAACAATATCAAACATATAGCAATGAATACATAGCTAAATACTAACAACAACAATAAAAATAAATAATATATTTAATAATAATATAACAAAATAAATATAATAAAATAATATAAAAATGTTAAAAAATAACAGTAAACAAATAAAACTATTATATAAACAGCTCAATACTATAAATAATAAGAACAATAAAATAATATTTTATAATAATATAACAAAATAAATATAATAAAAATGTAAAAAATAGCAAATAATAGTAAACAAATAAAAAAATTATATAAACAGCTCAATACAGCATGAAATTATTTATAATTGTATAAATAATAAAAAAATAATAAATAATTATATAAAGTATGAATAATATAAATTATATGAGATATTTGTAAATACTAAAAAATGTAAAATATATAACAAAAATAATGACACAATAACATAAAATACAAATTATATAAATAATTAAAACAGCTCAATACAATATAAAATTATTTAGAATTATATAAATACTAATAAAATAATAATTACATACAATATAAATAATTATAAATATACTACTATTAATAATAAACACTGTCACATTTTGAACAAACTTTTCCTTTAAGATGAAATGTACTTTTATGAATAGAACAGGTTTCCATTGGAAACTTTTTTTTAATTTTCTCCTCATGCTGTGTGATATAATAACAATAATAATAAAAAACCCTATTCACCCTGCCTTTCAGATGGAAAATAAGTGGATATAAGGTGTTTGTTCGCAGGCTTTGTGATTTGCAGAAACGCTCAGATTCTGATACGTATTCCATACAGAAGTCGGTACGGAAATCCGCATTATTCCCCACAATTCCTCCCAGATTTGATTATGATAAAGTTCTATTAGTGTGTAGCGGTAAATAGAGAATCCATTTCACGTTCTATTGAGAGTGGAGAATTGACAGCAAAAGTGAAAATGAAAACCCGAGCAAACATCAGGCGTCGAATTATTGAAGCACATAATCAGCCAATGGAAAGCGCTGCGAAACTGTGGCTCACCTTAACAGGGATTCCTCTACTAATAAGTGTCAGAGTCTGAATCCTGCCTTAATGACTCTCAGCTCCACCAAATCTCATTGCTTTAAGCTCAGGATAATTACTCGCAGAAACTGGGAACAAAACGGGTTATCCTGAACACGCTTAATGTGGATTTGCGCTTTTCATTTGCAGCTGTAAATATGGTTTTAAAGCTGCATGATCTGACTTTATCCACTAAAGAAGCGCAAATGTTGATGAAATCATTTTGCACTCATGACATATACACATATTTGGGCTTATAAAAATGCAAAAAATACAATTAAGAAGTTCGAAAAGCCATTTTTTGTAAAGCCTTCCTGAATGTTGTTCTGCATCAGCATGCATTTGCTTTAAAACATCACAAAATTAAGTGCAGATTTGCTACAGACATCAAATAAACACAAAAACAAGCATGTAGATAAATATATATGAATTATTTTTAGTTATTCATTATTTTATGTTGTTTATATATTTGTATTATTTGTATATTTACTTATATATTTTTTTCATTTAAATTATACATTTAAATATATTATGATAAAAATATATACAACATAAAATACACAATTAAATAAAAACTGAAATACAAAAATAATACAAATAAAAATATAACTGGAAAATAACACATTATAAATATCTAAATAATATAAATAATAATAAAAATAATAAATTATATACAACATAAAATAATTAAATACAAAAATAAAATAAAAAATAATACAAATAAATATATTAATTGCTTATAATAACATAATAAATATCTAAATAATAATAAAAATAATATTTATATCAATTATAAAAAAGACAATTATTTTTATTTTTAGTTCATTTTTTATATTGTTTATATATTTGTATTATTTGTATATTTACTTAGATTTTTTTGTAATTTATATTATACATGTATATATATTTATTATGATAAAAACATATACAACATAAAATAAACAATTAAACTAAAATATAAAAAAATACAAATTAATATATAACTGACAAATAATAACATTATAAATATCTAAACAGTAAATAATAATAAAAATAATACATTATATTCAACATAAAATAATTATTTTAAAAATATAAAAAATATTTAAAAGATATAAACTACATAAAGTAAATTAAATAAAACATTTAAACATAAAAATAATAAATATAAATGTACATAATATAAATTACACAAAATAACATACATAATACTTCTAATTATATAAATAATAAAATAGCAAATAACAGTAAAAAAATAAAATAATAAATAAATTATAAATAAAATATAATTTATATAAAATTACAATTATAAAAGTAAATTAAATATGAAATTAATTCATATTTATTGTATTTACTAAATAAATAGTTGTATAAAAATACTATAAAAGGTCTAAAATAATAATTAATAATAGTTCAAATAAAAATACCACAAAATAACATAATAAATAAATACATAATATAAACAATAACAATTAAATAATAAACAAATAAAAATAAATAAAAACTTAAATATACAAAAAATAATACATTATATAAACAATACATAATAAATATCAATTATAAAATGTAAATAAGTAATAAATACTTACATACAATATGTTACATAAAATTATAAATAAATTAAAAATTAAATTAATTAATATTTATTGTATTTATTAACTAGTTGAATAAAATACTATAAAATGTCTAAAATAACTAATAATACAAATACAAATACCACAAACAACATAATAAATACATAATATAAACAATAACAACTAAATAATAAATAAATAAACAAAAAAGTAAAATATATAAAATAATACATTATGTAAACAATACATAATATCGATATAAATTATATAAAATTTAATAATAAAAGCAATAAAATTAATAATAAACTGAATTCCTTTAATATTAATTGTATTTATTAAAAAAATAGTAAACAATAATGAAATAATAAATAAAAATTAATAAATAAACAAAACAGTAAAATATATTAAAAAATACATTATATAAACAACACATAATAAATATCAATATCAATTATATAAAATGCATTAATAAAAGCAAAACAAGTAATAATATAAACAATATTAAAAAGGGCAAATAACAGTAAAATAAAAAATATATATAAATAAAAAACAGTACAATATATAAAATAAAAAAAAATATATATAAACAAAACATAATATCAATATCAATTATATAAAATGCAAATAAGTAATAATATAAGTGATATAAAAAAATCTGCAAATAATATTTAAAAAAAAAAATTACATGAAATAATAAAATTAATAATAAACACGAAATAATAAAAATACAAATTAAACAATAGAAAACTAATATAACAGTAAGTTTGTCCTGTAATATATCAAAGTGTCTGTCCCGAATCGCTCCCTCACCTCTGCGTGATTCACACAGGTCTGTTTGTCTGTTTCTAAACTAGTTTCTGAGCTCACATACAGTAAAGCACATGTTGAAGCTGTGATAAAGGATGTTGTTTATCCTTTTATAAGGCGTCTCTCGCCCGGACCTTGATCTACCTGTGCTGGCGGCGCTCAAGAGATCAAACTCTCTTTCACAGCTTCAGGAAAGCGACGCGGTCTGATCTGCGCTGATACTTCCATGCCTGTCAAACCACTGTGCTTAAAACCTCTCCTTCACTTAAATCACTCTGTATTTTTAGTTTAGAGCACTTAAAGCGCGGCACGTGACACACATGTAGTGTCAAAAACACATTCTCGGGTCTGACAATCACGCTGAGATGATTAAATACACGTCTGCAGTGAACACTGTGTATTTCTGTGTAAAGCACAAAATGACTGATTGCTGCTAATGGCTGTGTGGCACCAAAACACGGCACATTTCAACACAAAATCAAAAGGAAAAATAAAACATTAGGTCTTTTTTGTGACCTGTTCATCACAACTAAATACATTTTCCACCAAAATGCTTATTCTGTTAATATATCTAAACAAACATGTTATTTTGATTTTCATTAATGTAACACAGTAGATTCTTACTTCAGAAAAAAAGTGCTGTATTTAAAGAATCATCTTGTTTTATTTTACTTCATAAAATATACTGTATTTAAAAACAATTACAGAAATCAAATGGGGATTTTAATGGAGAAGATGACTTATTTTACGTTATTTTAGAGCATTTTATTTCTTTTTTGTTTTATTTTACTTCATGTTACTTTTTTTATTATTATTATTTTATTTTTATTAGTATTTTTATATACTTATTTATTTATTTTATAAAATGTGCTGTATGATAATAGAAGTATGATTACAGGTTTTTAGTTTATTTTACTTTATTTTATTTCATGTCATTCTATACTTTATTTAGTTAGTTACCTAGTTAGTTAGTTTATAAAATGTGCTGTATGTAAAGTACAATTACCAGTGAAGTGTTTTTATTTTGTTTTATTTAATTTTTATTAAAATTATTTTACTTCAATTTTTGTTTGTTTTATTTCACTTCATTTTACTTTATTTATTTATTTATTTATTAAAATGTGCTGTATTTAAAAACTGTTGACTTTTTATTTTATTTTATTTTACTTTATTTATTTATTTAATACATTTTGCTGTATTTAGAACCAATAACAGAAATAAAATGTTGACTTTTAGAGAGCTGTTGACTTTTTATTATTTTATTTTACTTTATTTATTTAATAAAATGTACTGTATTTAAAAAAACAATCAGAAATAAAAAAATTTAGGGAGCTGGTGACTTTTTTCATTTTATTAATTTATTTTATTTTGTTTTATTTCACTTCATTTTACTTAATTTATTTATTAAATTGTTCTGTATTTTTTTTTATAACAGAAATATAATATTGACTTTCAGGGAGCTGTTGCTTTTTTATTTTTTCAATTTCACTTTATTTTATTTTACTTCATTTTATTTATTTATTTATTTAACAAACTTTGCTGTATTTGAAAAAAATACAAAAATAAAATGTTGACTTTCAGGGAGTTGTTGACATTTTATTTTATTTAATAAAATGTGCTGTATTTAGAAACAATTACAGAAATAAAATATTGACTTTCAGGGAGCTGTTGACTTTTTATTTTATTTAATTATTTTATTTAACTTTATTTAATTTTCCTTAATTTTCCTTTATTTATTTAATAAAATGTGCTCTATTTAAAAAAAAAAAACTATTAAAGAAATAATATTGACTTTCAGGGAGCTGTTGACGTCTTATTTATTTATTTATTTAATAAAAATTAAATGTGACTTAAAAAAATAAACTGCGAGCACATCAAAACTTTGCTCCCGTTTCTCTCCGTCCCGCGTCTGCCCACCTGATCTCTGCCCTCCTTTGGACGGGGCATGCAGAGGTGCCAATTAGATCCATTTGTGGCAGCATTTGTTGGCCGTCCGTGAGGAGCCGTGCGGGTCGATGGCCGTCCGGTCAGTGGCCGAGGTGAAGGACGACACCAAATGGATCACAGCGGGGAGAGTTCTTCACCTACGCTGGTGTCAAACGCCCCCTTACTGCCAATAAAAGAAAGAGGAGAGGCCAAAATCACCAACACTCCCTGATGAATAAATAATAAATTAGTGAGAGATCCAAAAATGACTACCGGTGGACGCCAACCAAGTTTACAAACTACTGCACAATAACAGACTCTGCTTCATGAGAGAGAATACAAACTGAAAATATTTAGGATATGTATTGTTCTTTTTTAATTAGCGACAAACCTTGAAGATGAAGATTGGAAAAGGAAGATTTGAGAAATGTAGCATTGCATCAATTGCACACTAATGGATGTGAATGGGTGCCGACAGAATGAGAATCCAAACATCTGATAAAAACATCACAATAATCCACAAGTAATCCACACCACTCCAGTCCATCAATGAACATCTTGAGATGACAAAATCTGCATGTTTATAAGAAACAAATCCATCATTAAGATGTTTTAACTAAAATGCGAGTCCATAATCTATAATAATGCTTCCTCCAGTGAAAAAGTGATCTGATCCGAGCTTATTACCCTAAATTTTATTGCATTTTTCATACTTTTTTCCCCATATATTTTACAGATTTATTTTTTACAGTGTTTGGTTGCCAGAACTTTAGTGTTAAAAAGTTCAGTAGCATCATTTTAGGTTTTACAGAATTAAATTTATAGTAAGCTTGCAGTAAAATAATAAAAAAAAAAAAGAAATTCAATTGTAAATTTCTAAATTTTTGATTGTGCATTTGACACTATTAAAGAAATCTGATGTAACTTTTAAAATAAAAAAGTAATTTTGCATTTCTAGTAAATAAAGTAAAAAGTATACATATATATATATATATATATATACACATACACACATATAAAAAATAATTTTTATTACAATTTTATTCCCGTAAATTTTATTGCATCTTTAATCATTTTTTCCCAGTACATTTTACGGATTCGTTTTTTTTACAGTGTTTGGTTGCCAGAACCTTACTTTTTAGGTTTTACAGGATTAAACTTGCAGTAAAAAATAAATAAATAAACACATTTTACATGTCAAAATGTTAGTAATGTAATGTAATGTAACTTTAAAAATAAAATAAAATAAAATTGTCATTTTGCATTTCTAGTAACTAAAGTAAAAAGTAAAGTAAAATAAATAAATAAATAAATATCTATATATAAAAGAATAATTAATGGTATTATTATATTTTTAATTAAATTTTATTGCACTTTTAATTATTTTTTCCCCATACATTTTACAGATTTATTTTTTTACAGTGTTTGGTTGCCAGAACTTTACTGTAAAAAGCACACTTGCTCACTAATAGATCTTCTGCAGTAAATGGGTGCCGTCAGAATGAGAGTCCAAACAGCTGATAAAAACATCACAATAATCCACAAGTAATCCACACCACTCCAGTCCATCAGTTAACATCTTGAGAAGACACAAGCTGCATGTTTGTAAGAAACAAATCCATCATTAAGATGTTTTTAACTAAAACGCGAGTCCATAATCCATGATAACACTTCCTGCAGTGAAAAAGTGGTCTGATCTGAATCAGGAGAGAAATCTGCACAGATCAAGCACTGTTTACAAGCCAAAACAACTCTAAACAAATATGTGGTTGGATTTTGATGTGAGAGACAACAGGAGATGGACTTTTTCCCACTGGAGGAAGTGTTATTATGCATTACGGATTTGTATTTTAGCCAGAAGCAATGGTTTGAAGTTAAAAATGTCTTGATGATGGATTTGTTTCTCACAAACACACAACTTTTGGCTTCACAAGATGTTAACTGATGGACTGGAGTGGTGTGGATTGCTTGTGGATTATTGTGATGTTTTTATCAGCTGTTTGGACTCTCATTCTGACGGCACCCATTCACATCCACTGGTGAGCAAGTGATGTAATGCTACATTTCTCCAAATCTGATGAAGAAACAAACTCATTTACATCTTGGATGTCCTGAGGGTGAGCACATTTTCAGTAAGTTTTTATTTTCAGGTGAACTACTCAAAACTTCACAGAATTCATCAAATCCATTACCTATTCAATCTGCTGTTTTGCCTCTAAATTGATGTCACTTCCTGCAGCGCGATGTCATTCAGGAACTTGCTTTTGTTAGTTAAAGGGATACCTGTAATATTTCTGAATAAATTGTCAGTTTTTCAATGAACATCCATTCAACATTCACTTTACTGTAATATTAAGATAAAACTAACTAATATTTTTTAGAAATAGTGAATTTAGTTCATACATTTAAGCCAAAATACTGGACACACAACAACAAAAGAAACAAAAAGTTTTTGAACAGGAAGATTTTTAAGTTTTTAAAGAAGTCTCTTTTGCTCACCAAGCCTGCATCCAAAATACAGCAAAAAGACTATTTTTGGATTTTAAAAAAATATTTTTGCTATTTAAAATAACTGTTTTCTATATGAATACATTTCAAAATGTTATTTATTTCTGTGATCAAAACTAAATTTTCAGCATCATTACTCCAGTCTTCAGTGTCACATGATCCTTCAGAAATCATTCTAATATGCTGATTTGCTGCTCAAGAAACTTTTTTTTTTTAAATTATTATTATCAATATTTAAAACAGTTGAGTAAATTTTTCTCAGGTATCTTTAATGAATAGAAAGATCCAAAGATCAGCATTTATCGGAAATAAAAAGCTTTTGTAACATTTTACACTATACCATTCAAAAGCTCAGTATATTTTTTTTTTTTCTAAATTATAGAAATAAATGCTTTTATTTATCAAGGATGCCTTTATTTGATCAAAAGTGATGATAAAGACATTTACAATGTTACAAAAGATTTCTATGTCAGATAAATGTTGTTCTTCTGAACTTTCTATTCATCAAATAAACCTGAAAAAATTATACTCAGCTGTTTTTAACATAATAATAATAATAAATGTTTTTGAGCAGCAAATCAGAATATTATAATGATTTCTGAAGGATCATGTGACTGGAGTAGTGATGATAAAAATTTAGCTTTGAAATCACAGGAATACATAAATTACATTTTAAAATATATTCAAAACAGTTATTTTGAATGGTAAAAATATTTCTAAAATAAATAAAATTTTACTGTTTTTGCTGTACTTTGGATCAATTCAGGCTTTGTGAGCAGAAGAGACTTCTTTAAGAAACCTTTAAAATCTTACTATTCAAAAACTTTTGACTGGTAGTGCATTCACAGTTATAAGAATAATGGCGTCTTATCATTTGCATTGATTTTCCCTGCAATTTTTGGGGTCATGACCCACTAGTTGAGCTAGTTTTCTTTTCCTTTTCTTTACTAAAGTCATTATTTTGAAGTTACGCTATGATGAATAAATTCACACTCATGACTTCTTCATACGGAAGATCCACAGTTTAGATCTCACCCAATCAGAGATTCAAAAACATAAAGCAAATTGAGAATTTTATGCTAATTTATTCTTATACACCATTTATCAGTCTTTTATCATTTTAGAAATCTATTTTCCAGTCTATGAAATGAATTTTACTTCTTAAAAAATCGTCTTGGAAGCTCATTTTGCTTATGATCCATTTGGGAATCCTGCGGTTTAACTTTGTCTGCTTTCAAGATAAAGTTTCTATGGGGATTATTGTAACGGCGCTCGTGCTTAAAACATACATACATATATACTTTAAATTCATTTATGATGTATTCCCCCTTCGGCCCGCTCTCGAGATAAGCGGCGCTGGGAAATATACATTGTTCACTTCGATTCTTATGTGTATCTGTCAGAAAGCCCAGATACAATGATACCACTTCAAACAGGGCTTTGTGGAGGAACTGAAAAAATTTCCCATCATTCCATTCCTTTTCTGTCCCTGACACAAATTTATCAGTTCAACTGTATCTCATTCGCCACAGCTAGAAATTGGTATGGAGAGGCAAAGAAAAAAACTATTTCCAGCAGTCAGCAGCTGTAAGCCGCAGCATTATATCAGCTCAGTGGTGTATTAGCGCACACATTGTTCTGCTCTGCTCTTATCATTGTTAGTTTCTCTCTCTTTCTGTATCTCGGCCTGTTTTAAATAAGCTCACTCCTGCTCCAGATGCTCCGGTCATCACTTATTAATACAGAGACGCTCAGAGGCAGTGCTCCGTAAACGTCAGTCCTGTCTCATATATTCAATCGGCTCATCTGATAGTGGACTGACAGTTGTCTGTATTATCTGTTGATACAAACTGATTTATAATCACCTTTTTGCTCCTTCACATGCAACTATCATCCTAAATACCTGCTGTTAGATGTAGAGATTGAATAATATATATTTTTAAATAATAATAAATAATCATTACTCTATTGCAATTAAAAATATAATATGCAACATAATTATTTTAACAATAATATATAGTTCTTAACGCATTATAGTGTTTTGGGCCACCTCTATGTGTTTATCAGCTTAAAACCCTTAATTAATATCAATCAATATATAGGTTAAATAATACTAAATAAATAATCATTAAACTTCCACAATTATGCAACATAATTATACAACATTATATAATATGCAACAAAAATATTTTATATTTGTAATATATATTAATTTAATAGTCATTTCACTACCACAAATAAAAATATATATTTTTAACTATTTTATAAAACTATTTTAAGCAATAACAACAGCTTAAATGCTTAAAGAATATCAACCAATATTATATCCATTAAATTATAAATAATTACTTATTACTATTTATAAATAATTTAATTAAATAAATAATAACTAAGTAATTTTTAAACTACCACAAATTAAAATATAATATACACGATAAATATTTTATCTATCTATCTGTCTATCTATCTATCTATCTATATGCATTTTTAAAAAATGCATTACAATAACAGCTTAAAATGCTTTATAAATAATATGCTTTATAAACCTTTAAATATGTAACTTTATCTGTAAAAATAATTATAAATACAACTGTGTCCTTGTTTCCATGCCGATAATTGAAAAAAATGCCAAATATCGGCCAAAATATTGGTTGATCACTATTATTTATTACCATTTATTCTTTAATGTAATCTCTACAGACAAACAAATAAATAAAATCCCAAATAATAGCAACCAGAAATGACACTCTGTTCAGTGAGGAACAACATGTTCCCAGGAAAAGTATTTATTATTGTATGTAACATTAAGTCTAAAGAATAATCAACAACAAAATAATTAAAATATTTTAAAAACATTATACTGTTTAACAGCTTAAAATGCTTAATAAATAATTTTAAAAAGCAGAGTAATTTACAAAAAAATACTTTAAATGTTACTATTTTAAACAATCGTTTCTGTTTCTATGCCGATAATTAAAAAATGAAAAATATCGGCCAATACATCGGTTTGATTGCTATTATTTATTACCATTTTTTATTTAATGTCGTCTTTACAGACAAACTAATAAAAAAAATCCCAAATAATAGCAACCAAAAATTATACTGTGTTCAAGAAACAATGTTTCGAGGAAAACAATCATTATCGTATGTAACTATAAGATTAAAGAATAATCAAAAACAAAATAACATTAAAATATTTTTAAATGCATTATACTGTTTAACAGATTAAAATGCTTAATGAGCAACTATAAAAAGCTGAGTAGTTTATGCAAAAAATACTTTAAATAAATACAACAGTTTTCTTGTTTCCATGCAGATAATTTAAAAAAATGCCAAATATAGGCCGATATATCGGTTAACCATTAATATTTACTATTATTTTTTTCTTAATTATTGGCTCTACTGATAAATTAATAAATAAAAACCCAAAGATTAGCACCCAAAAATGACACTGTGTTCAATGAGAAACAACATGTTCCCAGGAAAACAATCATTATCATACATAACTATACAATTGCACACAATTTCTGTATATAACCAATTACGCTTCGGCGTGATGGAGCTGAACAGCTCCCGCTTTACATCCAATATTTTCTCAGAGCCTATTAAGCCTGCTAAGCAAGTAATTGTTTCATGTTCATAAGTGCCGCTGAGTCTAGTCATTATTCTTCCATAATAATTATTCCCGCTTTTGTACTGATCTCTCTCATTCAGTACGCAAACAAAAGCGATTCCATAGCATATGTCTGAGATTCATTTATGAATGAAAACTTGATAACGATCTCTTAATTTTCAAGCCTGTCGCAATTAATATCCTGACAATCACCAAACGTCTGGCCCACCTTTATTTTTAAAGGCACATTTACGGCCACTTATTGTTAAATGCAGTTGACAGAAGGAAGGACCGCTTGGCTCTCGAATCGAGAGCTTGTTGAAGCGCCGTGATTTACACAATTCATTAACGCTAGTGATATTATATTAAATGGTTACTTACTCTAAAATAGCCCCGGGGGAGCGAGGCTTGTTGGGTGGCGAATAGATTAAAGTTTACATTGAAAGGAGAGATTGAATTGAGAGTAATCAATAGCATAATGGGGCAGCGGGAGCGAGCGCTTGCCTGCGCTCAAATGAAATTACCATATTTTTAATCTTAATTTTCCACTCTGTTTATCTGACAGTGTGGATGTGCAATCCAAAGAGATAATGAGAGAGTGGGATATTGACACGCTGCCTCTCCAGAGTGCTTGTTTCAGTGATTAAATGCTGTGATCTGTGATTACTTTGTGTCGGGTGTCAGGGCAGGCGGCCAGGGGCTCGGGGAGCGTCGCGGTGAGCAGACGGCCCGCGGCAGATGTAGCGGCGCGGGTCGCGCGAGGAGCGAATGCACTTACCAGCGCTTTAGAGCCGACGTGCTGCACAATAGGGAATACTGAAGCAATCTACATCCCAGTCAGCATGTATCCTACCTCTCCTCTGCCTCTCCAATGCACTGAAGTTTGCACACAGTGTTATTATACTAGTACTTTCCCCTTCTCCAGGTTCCTCATATTAGGAGCATCCAGATGCTTAGCTGATCTAAAAGCCAACAGAAATATATATTTCAAAAACATAATTTGCAACAAAAATTTTAAGTATATATATTCTTCAAATGCATAGTACTGTTAAACAGCTTAAAATGCAGAATAGCGTGAAATAGTGTGAAAAATATAATGTAAATATGTTTACCTGTAAACAGTTGCTTTCTGTTTATGTTGTTTGAGCTGTTCTTCAGAGACTCAACAAGTGGCCACATTTTTCAGAAAAGTGTCTATAGAAATATCGGTAATTAATTATCGGTTAAAACAATTGAATGATACAATAATAAAATAAGAATTAAACAGTAAAATAAAACAATTAAAAACAATTTGCAACAAATATTTTAACAAAAAAACTAAATTAAACATTGTTTATCAGCTTAAAATGCCTAATGAACAGTTATAAAAAGCTGAGTAATTTATGCAAAAAATTAAACTTTAAATATGTTACTTTACTTTTAAACAGTTGTTTTCTGTTGTAACATATCACAATGATGTTGTTTGTGCTGTTCTTCAGAGACTTAACAGGTGACACATTTGTCTATAAAAATATCGGTAACTGATTATCTGTTCTTTTTTTAACCTTTTTACATTTAGTCTTAAAATGAAATTAAATGTCTGAAATAAGTGCCACAAAATATGTTGATATAGTACATATAATTTTATTTTTTTAAATATTGCCTCTACCGATAAATTAATTCATAAAACTTGACACTGTATTCAATGAGAAACAAAACAGTCATTTCCAGTTGTAACATTCTGCAGTGTGATGTTGTTGTGCTGTTTTTCAGAGACTTACAAGGTGGCGACTTTTTAAAGCGTCTATAAAAATATCGGTAACAGATTAGTGGTTCTTTTTAAAAAAATTTATATGCTTTTGTCTTAAAATAAAATTAAATGTCTGAAATGGTAAATGCTACAAAATATGTTGACACAGAAAATATTTATTAACCATTTTATTTCAAATTGGCTTTACAGATAAACTAACTAATAAAACCCTAAAGTGAACCATGCAAAAATGACACTGCATTCAATAAGAAACAAAACAGCTGTTTCCAGATGTAACATTCAGCAGTGTGTTGTTGTTTGTGATGTTATTTAGACTCTTATTTTTCAAAAAGTGTCTATAAAAAATATATCGGTAACTAATTATCTATATAAAAAGTTATTTTTTATCTTTTTTAATATGTTTTTTTTTTTGTCTTAAAATTAAATTAAATGTCTGAAATGATAAGTGTGATGTTGTTGTGGCGACATTTTCAAAAAGTGTCTATAAAAATATCGGTAACTGATTATCGGTTCTTTTTTATCTTTTAAATATCTTTTTGGTCTTAAAATAAAATCAAATGTTTAAATTGATAACTGTCACAAGATATGTCAATGTAATATGTATTTATAAACAATATATTTTTTTTATATCAGCTCTACCGATAAAATAATTAATAAAAACCTAAAGCAGAAAATCCAAAAATGACACTGCATTAAATGAGTAACAAAATAGCTGTTTCGTGTTGTAACATTCAGTTGTTGTTGTGCTGTCCTTACAAGGTGGCAACATTTTCAAAAAGTGTCTATAAAAATATTGGTTACTGATTAAAATAAAATCAAATGTTTAAATTGATAACTGTCACAAAATATGTCCATGTAATATGTATTTATAAACAATATATACATTTTTTAATATCGGCTCTACCGATAAATGAATTAATAAAAACCTAAAGTACAACATCCAAAAATGACACTGCATTCAATGAGAAACAAAACAATTGTTTCTTGTTCTAACGTACAAAACTCTGATGTGGTTTGTGCTGCTCTTCAGAGACCCACCAGATTTTTTTTCAGGCATTTTTCAGGAAAGTGTCTATAAAAATATCGGTAACTGATTATCGATAGTTGTTTTTGTCTTAAAATGAAATCAAATGTAAATAGTAGTCACCATTTTTTAATTATCGTTTCTACCGATGAATGAATAAATGAAAACCTAAAGAAAGCACCCAAAAATGACACTGCATTCAATGAGAAACAGGAAAACATTATAAAATCATTATAATACATAACACTTACCTGCGTTTTAAAGCCGAAATGCTGCACAATAGGGAATACTGAAGCAATCTCCATCCCAGTCAGCATGTATCCTACCTCTCCGCTTCACAAAAGTTTGCACAAAGAGTATTATTATCCAAGTACTTTCCCCTTCTCCACGTTCCTCATTTTAGGGACGCTTATCTGATGCGAAGGCCAATAGCAATGCTGATGCACGAGGATGAGAAACCTGCCGGATTCACAATGAAGTTAATCGGGAGAAAATATAAAAATATACAAGTCAGCACAATGAATAAACATGACGAATAAATTCCCGGAGAGGTCGGCTGCATGTTAAGAGACATATGATAGAGGCTTAATCAAGTGTAATATTCATGATAAACTGAAATTTGTTTTGTGCCTCACAATGAGCAGGATTTGAAATGCAATCATACAAGTCGGTTTGGATTTACGGAGCGGCCCATTCACTTTGGCATTGTGTGAGATTTGTGCGCGTACACGGCGAGACAATTACTTTTCGGGGCCGTTTTTTTGTGCATTAACTTCTCTCAAATAAATCGCTTGATGGTGCAAATTTTGGTGAACAAGTATAGATGTTTTGTTCGTCTGACAGCAGTCGTGTGAGCAAATCCCATGAGATTGACTGACGCCTGGCACTTTCCCTCATCCATAAAATGAGAGGTAACAGCGTATCTGACTTCTCCTGAAGCCTTTTACAGGCCCATTCTCCAAACCATTTGTCAAGTCAAATAAATAACACAAGTTTAAAAACCTCCCAGCACAGTCTGCCAGTTACTCGTCCAATTTGTCATGTTTTTGTGCTTCAATCATCGCCAAAAGTCTACAAACGTTTTCTGATTGGTTTCTCATTGGTATGACATATACGTGCGTGTTCTCGGTTCAATACAGGTTAAACGCTATCGACGGTGTTTGTCAGCATAACGTCAATGACCACAGGAAATAATTGTGACTCGTCCTTCAGCGACAATGGCGGTCACGCTAAAGCACATACTGTACAATGGAAGCATATGGGGACATGAATAAAATGTTCCTCTCGTCAGTACTGAGGTTGGATTTAAATGGAAAGTAAAATAAACTCACTCAGAGGAAACTCTGAATGTAAGGTTGCTCTTTCACAGCTCAGGAGACTTAATGGAGTTCTCAGAGTCTTTAAAGTAACTCTCAGATGTGTCTCCTGAACAGAAAGTAAAACAGACACAAATAATGTTAACAATACACATCAAGTAATAAAGTGTTCAGTTCATACAGGAAACTATTATTATTTATATAATAAACAAATACAACAACAGTAACAATAAAAAAAAACGAAATAAAATAAGTGACATCTAAATTATGTTCTTAATTCCACAATTGTTGACTGAGCTGGATAGATATTAAATAAATAAAAAATAATTAAAAACACAAATACAACCATTCAAAAAATAAACATAAATAGACAGATAATTAAACAGATGCCACAAATAATGCAACAATATTGTTGATAGAGCTGGATTTATTTTAAATAAATAAATAAATAAATACATACATGAATAAAAATAAATAAAAGGAAACAAGTCTAAATTATTTTCTGTGGTAATCAACATTACACAGATGTTGTTTAATTTAAATAAAATGTTGTTTATTTTAATTAAATAAATATTGTTGATAGAGCTGGATTTATTACAAATAAATAAATAAATAAATAAAGGGAAACAAGTCTAAATTATTTTCTGTGGTAATCAACTTGACACAAATGTTGTTTATTTTAATGAAATAAATACTGCTGATAGAGCTGGACAATAAATAAATAAATAAATAATTTTTTGTGGTAATTATGCCACAAATATTGTTGATAGAGCTGGATAAACACATAAATAAATACTGTTATAGAGCTGGAAAACAAATAAATACAGTTGATAGAGCTAGAAAATAAATAATACAAAATTATTAAATACTAAATTATTTTCTGTGGTAAATTATATGCCAAAACTGTTGTTTATTTTAAATAAATAAATAAACTGTTGATAGAAAATAAATAAAATAATAAACAAATATTTTTTTGTGGTAGTAACGCCACAAATATTGTTGATAGAGCTGTATTTTTTTAAACAAATAAATACTGTTGATAGTGAAATAAATAAACAAACAAACAAACAAACAAACAAATAAATACTGTTTATAGAGCTGGTAAATAAATAATTAAATGTGATAATAATGCCACAAATATTATTGACAGAGCTGGATTTATTATAAATAAATAAATACACACATTTCTTTGACAATAATCCCACAAATATTATTGATAGAGTTGGATTTATTTGAAATAAATAAATAAATACTGTTAATAGAGAATTGTGCAAATAAATAAAAATATTAAATATATTAATATTGAAAGAAATGGAATAAATAAATAAATAAATAATGCAAGACCACTGTAAATTTTTTACGTGGTAATCTATAGATAGATGATGTATTTATTTTAAATAAATAAAAAAATAAATAAACACTTGCGTACTGTTGACAGAGTTTGAAATAAAAAAAAATAATGGGAGACCTGTCTAAACTAATTTCTAAATCATTTCTTTGGGTTTTTCCACATTATGCCACAAATACTGTTGACAGAGCTGAAAGATTTTTTTGCTCATAAAATGCAACAAATGATCATCAGTGAGGTCCTATTTGTTACCAAACAACTGATCTTCAGCATCAAAGTGTTTACAACAGTACATTTCCTCAGTCTTGGAAAGCGTCGTCATCAGTATGCGTGCGGTTCGGCACAGCGAGGATAACGAATCCGCCGGCGGGAGAGCCGGAGCGGGAAGAGCGCCGGCCAAACTTTCCGTTCTGAGCTGCTGGCTGTAAGCTGGAGGGAAAATAGGAAAGCGGTGGCATGTTTTCAGTCTAAATCCTCTGCATGCTCGATCACCTCAGCCTAAATGGCCTTTGATTCGCTAGCCGCGAGCGCAAAGCTGGAAATGAAAGGACGGGACAATGGGGCGCGGCTTAACTCATCAGTAAATAAGGTTACCTCGTTCTTACGGCGGAGGGGAAGTGATGTCATCGCATTGTACGACAGCGGCTCGTTACCGATCGTCGCGGGTTTCGCTCGAAAGCGGACAAAAATGAATCTGCCGGAGTCTCCGCCGAATTCACTTCAAAGTTTGGCCCTGGGCCGCATGTAAGCGCGTCACGGCCGGGACGAGCCCAGATAGTCGGGGGCTTGTTTGGGCCCTTTTCCCCGCGGGTTCGGGTCTGTGTGTGTTAAGGGGGTGACTTTCTCATCATTTCTCCTAATGCAGGGACCCACAGGGTCGATGGCAGGCCCACAATGCGGCCGTTGTATGGTTCCTGTCAGTAAGGCTTCCTGTTCATTAGGCATCTTTTCACCTCGCCACAATGAGCCGACTCAGCTGCAATGCTGCGTTGACGCCCAGCCCCTCAATGCCTCGTCAAAGCCTCTAAATGGTGTTTATGCACGCCATTGTTGTGCTTTGTGTGGCCGCTCTTAATGCGCGCCGATTCGTCTGCTTTTGTGGCAGCGAGCGCTACATTATTCCAGCCTGTGCGGCGGCTTCGGATTCAGACCCCTGGCTTTTCAGGACCCCTAAACAGGCCACAAACAAAGTGCACAAAGCTGTAGAAATGGACCTGTCTGCTGTAAATGAATCGTTTTCAGTTGGACGTTTTTGCCTTTATGATGCGACATAATTAAAAGCGCCATGAAATCAAAACTGGACTTTTGTGGCTTTTAGACTCGTCTGGGATTAAGCTCATTTATATGCTAGTGTACGAGCACAAATCGTTTTTAACATACGAGGTAAAAAAAAAAATAATAATACAAAAATAAAACTATGCAAGTGTGAAATAAAATAAAACAATACAAGAATAAAATCGTGCTAAAATAAAATAACTAAAACTAAAATAAAATACATTCAATAAAGTTTGTGGCTTTTACTAAATGAATACAAAAATTTCAATAAAATAAAAATAAAATAAACTATAATAAAATTATAATAATTAATCAAAATAAAAAACTCATTTATATGCTACTGTACTACCCATGAATAGTGTTTTCACACTCATAAATTAAAATAAAATAAAGTAAAATAGAAAATAAAATAAAAATAACACAAAAATAAATGCAAGTGTGAAATAAAATAATACAAAAATAAAATCGTACTAAAATAAAATAAAATGACTAAAATTAAAATAAAATAAATTCAATAAAGTTTGTGGCTTTTACTAAATAAATACAAAAATTAAATAAAATCTGCAAAATAAAAATAAAATAAACTATAATAAAATAATTATAATAAATTAAAATAAAAAACTATATGCTAGTGTACTACCCATGATTAATGTTTTCACACTCATAAAGTAAAAAATAAAATAAAATAAAGTAAAATAAAAATAACACAAAAATAAAACTAGGCAAGTGTGAAATAAAATAAAACAATACAAGAATAAAATCGTACTAAAATAAAATAAAATAAAGCTTTTAGAGTTTTGTAGCTTTGAGCTCATTTATATGCTAGTGCAAATGCACAATAAATACATTTTAAACACACATAAAGGAAAAAATAAAGAAAAATAAAATAAAATAAAATTTAAAAGAAAAAATTAGACAAAAAAAGACAAAATTAAAATAATACATGAAAAAATTAAACTAAATATACAATATAATAATGAAATACAAGAATACCAGAATAAAAAAAACAAAAAATACAAGAATAAATAACAAAACAAAAATTAAATAAAATAAAAAAATAAATTTTAATACAATTATTATAATAAATTAAAATAAAATAGGTCATTTATAATCTATAGTACAACCCATGATTAATTTTTGTAACACACATAAAGTGAAAAATAATACAAAAATTAATAATAATAATAATAATAATAATACAAAAACAAAACAACTGTAAAGTCATCTATGTGTGTGTGTGTGTGTGTGTTATATTAATTAATATTACTATTAAATTAAATTAATAAATTAATATTTGTGTGTGTTAATATAACACACACACACAAAGTAAAAAATACAATAAAAGGTAAAATAAAATATAAATTAAAAGGCCAAAAACAAACTGCTTAAAGATGTAGAAATTGAGCTCTAGGTTTGCCTTTATGATGTGACAAAAATAATAATAATAAAAAGTCAAATTAAAATGAGAATTTAGTGGCTTTCAGCCACTGTAATTTTAACATCTGTAATTTTGATCCTAAAATTAAAAATTAAAAAAATATAAGACAATATACATAAAATAAAATTACATAGTAAAATAAAAATAAAAAAAATAAATAATGTAAAAATACAAAAATTACAAATAAAATATTGAAATAATATAACACAATAAAAAATAAAATAAAATGAACCAAAACCAAATGCAATGATAAAATGAAATGTAAAAAATAAGGAAAACGTACTTTTGAGCTTAAAATTAAAAAAAAAAATAAAAATAAAAAAATTACATAAAATTACATAGTAAAATAAAAAGATATATAAAATAAATTTATAACAATAATTAAAAAAAGAAATAATAAAAACTACAAAAATTACAAATAAATTATAAAATAAAATGAAATAACACAATAAAAAAAATCTAATAAAATGACGCAAAATCAAATAAAATGACAAAATAAAATAAAAAATTATAATGAAAAAACAAAACAAAAAAAAACTTTGAAAACAGACCAAAACATTTTTGGCATCATTTAACACTCAGTTTAAACAAATTCTAGCCAGAATAAGAAGCTTCCTTCTAACAAGCATCAACAGCAAGAGGCAAATCACTGTACACTGCTAAAGACTGTTTAAAACTACTATGTCCCACACAAACCTCAATTAACCAGATCTGCAATTCTGTAATCAAAAGAGGATTTTTACATGAATGTTTTCAGCTATGGTACATTTTGTTGCACATTTGTGTCACTCTGACATTAAAAACTGCATTTGGTTTAAAGTGCTTCATTTCATACCACAGTGAAAGTGTCAGAGTTTATACACAAATATGAAACAAAATAATACATCTGAGCGTGGTAAGATGACACAATCACACACAGAGACTACAATCAGTTTTTAACACCACATACACAGACTTTAGGTTATCAATCCCATGATGCATCAGATAAAAACAGACAGACAGTAACTGAGATAAACTGACACGATGCATTTTACAAAAAGCAGATTGAATCTGATTTCTGTGTCTTACAGAGACCTGATTCATCTCACATCAGTCAGGAATGAAGCTGGAACTGAATGAATGTCAAATAAACTCACCCAGAAGAAACTCTGAATGCTCAAAAGTTGCTCTTGCACAGCTTACAAGACCTCATGGACGTCCTAAATCGCATTAGAAGAGAAATAAAAACGAGTCAATAAATGAGTCAATAGTTGACATACAGTAAGGGATCGTTCAGAAATGAAGCTCTGCCTGCATTTACTTTTATTCTGCAAACCCAAAATATGACTGATTTATGAATATCCTGACTAATGTTTGCATAAATTTAGAAAGATTTGCTGTAGGAATTACATTATAAACCATAAATTCAAATGCACAGGAAACCTGTTGTTCATGACAGGCCGTTGATCTGTTGATTATTGGAAAGAAAAGTCAAAATAGAAATATATATATATATATATATATATATATATATATAAAATATTTGACAATATAAATATTTTAAAACAATGCTATAATGCTATTTATTTTTCACATTTTTTCTTAATTTTTTAATACCTTTTTTTCTTTATATCTTTTTCTTTAGATTTTTTTCACAAAAGAAAAGCATGCATGATGAGATTTTTTTTTATTATTATTATTAACTAATTAATTTATAAAATAATTAATTTTTGTTCATCAAACATCATTGGGAAGAAGGAAGTATTTAACATTAAAATGAATTTACAGATTTTGTCTTTTTCCCAATGTAGTTTAATTACAAATTTATTTATAAATTTGATTATAATTTTACAAATAAATGAATTAAAATTCATTAAATATATAATAATAATAATAATAATAATATATATATATATATATTTATATATATATATATATAATAAGCAAAAAAAAACAACAACAAAAAAAAAAACATAAAATAACATAAAATAATAAAATAACTTGCAATATTTGGATGAACTATTCCTTTAACTTCCTCGCCTTCTTATCAGCAATAAAACATTTCATTAAATTAAATGAAAATAAAATAAAATAAATACAAAAATAAAAATAACAATGATCAAATGAAAATTAAAAAATACAATATATAATTAATTAATACAATTATTAATTAATATTAATTATATTCATTATATTCTTAATTATAAATCTTAATTATATTATATTTATTTTGATAACCAATAATAATTAAACATATTAAAATAAATTCATATTAATAAATATAAAATATAAATATAAAATCCATAAGAAATTTTTACATAAAAATGAATAATAATTATTACATTTAATTAAATATTAATTATTAATTTTTATTATTAAATTACATGAAATTAAAAAAATATATATATACATAAATAAATAAATAATTAAATAAATAAATACAAATCAAAGAAATTGTAGTATAAAAAATGAACAATTATTAAATGAAATTAAAAATTTACAAATAAATAAATAAATATAAAATCTATACAAAAAAAATCTAATATTAAAACTGAATAATTATTTAATTAAAATATTAATATTATATTTAATATAATTATTAAATTAAATTAAATATTAACAAATAGATAAATATAAAATCTTTAAGAAAATATAATATTACAAAAATGGGGGAAAAAAAACAAAGCAGAAAAATATATAGCATAGGAATTAGTCATCAAAAACTGCACTTAATAAAATTCAAAATGCAGTTCATAAAACCTTCCATAAAATGTTTCTACACACACATAAAAAAAAAAAATAAATATTAATTAAGCGACTGACCAATCAGAATGAAGTTCTCAGAGAGAAAGAATGTAAGAAAATCACAGTAAGTCTGATTTAATCCTGACTTTACTTTTGCTATTAAATTCACACTCAGAGACAATTGGCAACAATTAAACCTCTAAAACTCCAGACCAAAACCGAATGCAACCAAACAGTGAATTTCAATAGCTATACATAAATATGAGCATCATGTTATGAGATCGGCCCCGTTTCAAACCCTACATAAACGCCTGCCTTGAATGACTGGACTGAAGTGCTACCTTCATAGGCAGCTTACTATGTTTTAAAACAAAGCCTTTGACAGAGTCTTTTCTCACAGACTCTTTTCATTCAGCTGCTAGAACAACAGAGCAGATGATTTGCCTGGAGAGCTGAAGAGACGTTCCTTCTGGTGGCCCCACTTGAAATGACATCCATTAAGTCGTCTGCTGTTTCAGGTTTTATTTAATGAACGCTAGCGGTATGCTAATGCCGTCGCACTCTCTTCTCCTCTCTTTCTGGCCTTCGAGGACTTTGAAATCAAGTGTTAGCATGTATTGCTCCTGGCTGATATTTTCATTAAGTGTATTCTTATCAAATAATGAAACCAGGAATCTGGCTCTTCCCAAATGCCATTACCTCACCAATAAAAAGGTCTCCGGAGCAATATCGCGTTTTTTAGTCGGGCTAATTTGAGGGTCGTTTGCTAAGCCAGACTCGCCAGATTTCGAAAGGCAAAAAAAAACTCACTTTGTTATTCAAACAGGTGAATTTGGAGGCTGAAAAAAATCCTATTTTTACTACAAAACATGCATTTATTAAAACAATAAGCCATGAGAGGCTGTGCATTACAGTGATTTTACCACAAAACAGAGTGGATTATTGATTTAATAACACGCAATATGATAAAACACACTAATGTTTAATAAATATGACTTTGAAAATAAGTCATCCAACATGAAATAACCATTTTATAAACAGTGTAGTGTTAACCTATAAAAGACGTCTTAAGTAATGCTGAAAAAATAATTTAAATAATTTTAAGTAATATGTATGTATATTACAATTATTAAAAAAAAAAATAAAAGAAACAAAAGTATTATATATTAATTAAATGAAATATATTTTATATATTATATATTAGTTAAATAAAATATAAAAAATATTATATATTTTTATTATTATTCATTATATTATAGATTATTAATTAAAAGATAATTTTAAAATAATTATATATTAAAATATTCAGAATTAAAAATTATTATATTATTAATTTTATTCTTATTATTTATTATATTATATATAATACCTTAAATGTTATTTAATAATATATAATACAATATTCAAATTTATCATATAAATAGTGTTAAACTGAAAACAATGAAAGACTTAGTTATTGCAGATAAAATATTTACCATTATTTAAAAGTAATATATGCTGAAAAAATAATTTAAATAATTAAAAAAAATTACATATGAATATTACAATTATTTTTTATATTTAATTTAAAAATGATATATGAATAAAAATATGCACACTAAAAAATACATAATTTATTATATTATTATTATATTATTAATTTTATTCTTATTATCCATTATATTATACATAGCACTAGCTTAAATGTTATTTAATAATATATAATAAAATATTAAAATATAAATTGTGTTAAACTACAAACAATGAAAGTCTTCTTAATTACTGCAGAAAAAATCATTAAAATAATTTAAAAGTAATATATGCAAAAAAATAATTAAAATAAAGTAATATGTATGTATATAATAATATATAATCAAATATTATAATATATATAGTGTTCAACTGGAAACAATGAAAGACTTGCTAATTACTCCAGAAAAATCCATTGAAATTATTTAAAATCAAAATATGCGGGTTTTTTTAATCATTTAAAGTAATATGCATGTATATTACAATTATTAAAACAATACATTACTTTTCAAATAAATACGTATTAATTATTTAAATTAGTCATAATTAAAAACAATATATTAATTTCAAGATAATTATATATTAATTCATTAAAATATTCACAAATCAAAATAATATAATTCATTTTATTATTATTATTATTATTATTATTAATAATAATTATTACATTATACATTTTTAATTTTAAAATATAAATTTTAAAATAATTATATATTAATTAAATAAAATATTTACAATGAAAAATTATTATATTATTAATTGTATTCTTCTTATTCATTATATACTTATTAATAACTTAAATGTAATTTAATAATATATAATAAAATATTTAAATATATAATAAATATAATATAAATAGTGTTAAACTGGAAACGTAATTACTTCCTAAAAAACATTAATTTCAAAACAATTTTAATTGTTTTAATTTAATTAAATATTAATTAAATAATTAAATAAAATATTCACAATTAAAAATAATTACATGATTAATTTTATTATTATTGTTACACTATACATAATAAAATAAATTGTATTTAATAATATAAAATATTAAAATATATTATTATTATTATTATCATTAATTACATTACACACACACACACACACACACACATATGTATATATATATATATATATATAATTTTAATAATCAATAACACTTTACAAACAACTAATAAATTACATTTAATTAAATTAAATATTAATATATATAATATAAATATGAATGAAGTATCTGAAAGGTAGATAAACTCTGAAAAAACAACTTTCTATGCTGAAGAGGTGATTATTTTTTCTCTTTAACGCAGGTAATGCATGCGGTTCGTTCATAGACTTACATGGAGACATTAATATTCAGCGTCGCTCAGATAATCAGCACATGCTGCGTGTGATTTGTTTGCATTGATTAAGTGACAGGAGCTGTCGCCACCCTAAAGCATGGTTATTAATTATTTTCTTATTGATATCATAACTGAATCAACAATGATTTCAGCAAGTGAAAGGGATTTTTTCTCATCAGACGCAACACTATGAATTACAAAGCTTGCAATTTTAATCAGCGTGACACGGAGTAAAATCTTTAACGCTTTAATCAATCTTTAATCTTTAGAGACAGCCCACTTTAAATCTTTTATTTATAAGAATAATTGATTGGACAGCTTTTGCAGGGGTTTCGTGTTGAAAGCACTTTGTTTGTTTGTGCTTCCTCAGATATCCGGTGTAAGGACGAGCTGCCGGCTTTCAGCAACAGTACGTGTCAAAATCCTCATCCTCGCTTTATAATACACAGAAAGCTTTGCAAACTTCTTTATCTGACAGGTTTACTGTCACTGTTTCCCAGTGTGTAAGTTACTAAACACACGGATAGCAAAAGATACAAAGGAAAACAAAAACCTGAGAGCACAGTTTTTAAAAAAGTGCGGTTGTAAAATAAATAAATAAATATTTTTAATAAATGATTAACATCAATTTTTTTTTAATACTACTAAAGATTTACTCTTAAAAAATTAGTAAGACAATTTGGTAAGAAAAAATAGTTTCATTCAAGATCTATAATATATTCTATGAAAGTATAAAACAAAGTATATATAAAATGTATATGTATATAATTGTAATATTCAATATTACATTTTATCTTAAAAAAACCCTATAATAACCCCTACACATAACATATATATATTTAATTTTATTATATATATATATATATATATATATGAGTGTGTGTGTGTGACACACTCATATATATATATATATATATATATACAGTAATACATATTTTATTTTCTAATTTTTTAATTAATGATAAATAAAATCAATAAATAAAATTAAATAAAAAGTTGTTTTTTAAGAATATTTAAGATTTATTCTTTAAAAAATTGTATGAAAAATAGTTTCAAAAATAGTTAGTCTAAAAATAAATCTTATAAAATTGAAAACAAAATATAATTTATACATATAGTTGCACGTTTTACTACCTAATACATTGATTTTATTTATTTCCATGTGTTTTAATTTTTTTGTTTATATGTGTTTTTTTATTTTGTATGTTTATATAATATATTTTATTTTATGTTTCGTAAATAATATTATTTAATAATACTACTACTACTAATAATAATTTCCTTAAAAATTAATATTATTTATTATTTCAATATTATTTATCAAAAAGCCCTAATATTCTCTGAAAACATTTATATATATATATATATATATATATATAATTTAAACATTTTTTTCAATGAATTTATTATATATAATCTATTTATAAAATTATAATCAAATTTATAAATAAATTTGTAATTAAACTACATTGGGAAAAAGACAAAATCTATAAATTCATTTTTTTTTTAAAAATACTTCCTACTTTTTAAATGATGTTTGATAAACAAAAATGAATTATTTTATAAATCAATTAGTTATATGTATATAGTTATATATATATATATGTATATAGTTATATATATATATGTAATTTTTTTTAAATATACATATTTTCATTCATGTTAAATAAAAGTTTGTTTTTTAAATAATAATAATAATAATAATAATAATATATTACATTTTGTAAGAAAAATAGCTTTAATCAATATAGATAATTTCTAAAAATAAATCTTAAAATATATGTATAATCAAATATTTATTAATATTTTAATATTATTTACCAAAAATTCCTACAAACAATTTTCTGAAAAAAATATATAAATATATATATAATATAAAGTATATATATATATATACTTTATATTATATATATTGTTTATATATATACAGTGCCCTCCACTAATATTGGCACCCTTGGTAAATATGAGCAAAGGTGGCTGTAAGAATAAATCTGCATTGTTTATCCTTTTAATCTTTCATTTAAAAAATTCACAATATTCTAACCTATCATTTAAGTAAAACCATGGAAATCAGGGGGAAAATCTTATTTTTAAATATTTTTCTGTAGTTCATGTTGACCACAATTATTAGCACCCAATTATTGCAATGTCCTTTATTCAGGATAACAGCTCTGTGTTTTCTTCTTTAATGCCTGAAGAGTTTGGAGAACACCTGACAAGAGATCAGAGACCATTCCTTCATACAGAAACTCTTCAGATCCTTTAGTTTCCCAGCTCCATGCTTCTTCTCTTCAGTTCACCTCACGCATTTTCTATAGGGTTCAGGTCAGGCAACTGGGACGGCCATGGCAGAAGCTTCATTTTATGCTCAGTGACACATTTTTGTGTTGATTCTGATGTTTGATTTGGATCACTGTCCTGATGGAAGATCCAACCACAGCTCATTATAGAACTTCTAACAGATGCAGTCAGGTTTACATTTTTTATCTGTTGGTGTTTGCTAGAATCCATGATGCCATGTATCTGAACAAGATGTCCAGGACCTCTGGCAGGAAAATAAGCCCACAACATTAAAGATCCAGCAGTATATTTAACCGTGGGCATGGGGTACTTTTTGTACCAAACCTATCTTGAGTGTTTGCTGCCAGAAAGCTCTTTTTTTTAGTTTCATCTGACCACAGAAGCCAGTCCCATTTGAAATTCAAGTTGTGTCTGTCAACTGAATATGCTGGAGTTTGTTTTTGGGTGAGCAAGGAGGATTTTTCTTAAAACCCTCCTGAACAACATGCGGTGACGTAGGGGCTGTTTGATTTTTTTTTTTTTAGTCTTTTGGCCCCAAGACTCAACTAATCTCTGCAGTTCTCCTACTGTGATCCTTGGAGAGTCTTTGGACACTTAAACTCTCCTCCTCACCATGCATTAGGACGATATAGACACACATCCTTTTCCAGGCAGATTTGTAACATCTTTAGTTTAATTTGAATTCTTAATTATTGTCCTAATGATGGAAATTGGGATTTTCAATTCTTCAGCTCTTTTCTTACAGCCACTTTCTATTTTGTGAAGCTCAACAATCTTGTTCTGCACATCAGAACTATATTATTTGGTTTTATTCCTTGTGATGGATGATTAAGGAAATTTGGCCTTCGTGCTCCTCATATTTATAATCCTGTGAAACAGGAAGTTACTGCTGGACAGTATCATACTCCTAGTCATTCTAGTGTGCTAAATAAATGCAAATATGAATGGGAATATACTTCAGAGATATTTTACTCATTATAATTTCTAAGGGTGCCAATAATTGTGCCCAACATGCATATGAGAAAAACATTTACTTCATAACGTAAGCTTTCCCCCACTTTTAATTGTTTTACTTCAATGAAAGGTTAGCATTTTGTGAATTTTTTGAATGTAAGATCATAAAGATAAACAAAGCAGATTTATTTTCATAGCCGTCTTTGCTCATATTTACCAAGGGTGCCAATATTAGTGGAGGGCACTGTATATATATGTACACACACACATTAGAAATAAAATGTTTTTTTTTCCAAATAATATTAAAGATATACTCTTTAAAAAAAATTGTAAGAAAAATATCCTAATTCATATATTTATAATTTTAATGCTTAATATATTTTAATATTCTTAAGCAGACAAAATAGGCCTAAACACTATTTGCTATACACAACACTATTCACTATATATAAACCATCTTAATTCAAGATATATATTTTCTCTGGAACCATTATAGAGATGCAATTTTGCATCTCAAGTAATCTGATATTGTTTTATGAATCATTTTTGTACTATTGAACTCCACTGTATATGACAATGCAGCTGTAAACAGAGTTTGTGCATTTCTGCCTTTTGCTCTTTCTCTCGTCCGTGCTTCAGCTCATTGTCCTGCACTGGAACATCTGAAGAGCAGGCGCTGCTCCGTTGTTCCCTTACAAGGACTAGTGGTTCTTAGCGGCCGTGTTGAACAGCCGTCTGTGATAACGCCGAGAGCAGCGACCCTTGGTTGTGTCTTAAGAGGATTTGTAGTGTTACCAGTGTCACAAGGTTATCGGTCCAGATAGCTTCCGCCGCGTACAGCCGACAGCTTCGAGTAATCACACTGACCTCCAAACCGCAGGAGCCCGTTATCGCCGGCCGGAGCGAGAGATAGGGCTCCAGACCGCTAACTGAGCCCGTCGCGAGCCGCTGCAGCATCTGACGCTTTGAATACCTGCATACATTTACACTGCAAACGCACATGTAGCACAGAACAGCCGGCTTACAGATCAAATCCAACAATGTATTTGGGAATTAAATGCGTACAAACTCAAAAACGCATTAGACAAAGCTCTAAAACAAACATGCATTAAAGTATTTGGTGCATTTTTGTCATGCAACCTAAAAAATGTAATTCATGTGGTAAATTACTTGATTTATTCAAGTCAAAAATATTTTTCATATAAAAAATTATCATGAGAAAGCAAAAAAAACTGATTTAAACAATTTTCACAAGTAAATTTCATGAACATTTACAAAGCAGCATGTAACAATGAATTAAACAAAATTTCGAGCAGAAAGACTGAAACAAATGCACTCTTAAGTAAAAAATATTTTTTAATTACAGCTTCAAAAATTTTATTTGAATGTTAACACTTTTTATGTACATTGTGATATTATTATGCTCTAATATTGCAGTCTAAAGTTCAGTAAATTAAGTAAAATGCAAACTAATTTTTGCAAAATGCAAAATATTTTTTTTTTTGGTATTTTTTTTTAATCTAAAACTAAAAAATTAAAAAAAAAACTGAAACTGAGAATCGAAATGACATTAACAATAACTAATATAAAATAAAATACATAAATATTTTATTTCAGCTATTTTATATTTTTTATTGCAATTTTATTTAATTTTAATTACACTTAATGTACTAAATAACTGAAATAAAAATTAATAAAAAAAACAATATAGACATGTCTAAACTGTAAAAAAAAAAATTCAAAGTAAATAAAATATAAGGTTTTTTTTTTAAATAAAAGATTTTTTTGAGTATGAAAATAAGATTTCAGTATAGGGTTACTATAGTTAACCAAAACCTAAACTGAAACAGAACCAGAACCTAATGAAATGAGAAATAACTAATATAAAATAAGGTAAATGTTTTATTACAGTTATTTAATTTTTTTTTTTTACTAAAGCTTTTTATTTTTTCTCATTTAAATTAAACAATGTATTAAATAACTGAAAAAAAAAACCTGACATAAAAACAGTAAATACAGTAAATGCAATAAAATCCAAACATCTGCACTGTAAAAATAATTAAATAAATAAATAAATAATGAATACATAAATTAAAAAAAACTTTTTCAAAGTTGCAAATAAAAAAAAAATAATAATAATTTGGCTATGAAAATACTATTTCAGCTCAGGGTTATTATAGTTAACTAAAACTAAAACTGAATCTAAAACCATTTAAAAACAGTTTTATTACCTGAAATAAAATTAACAATAAATAATATAAATAAAATACATAAATGTTTTATTACACCTATTTTATATTTCTTATTACAGCTTTTTAGTTTTTCTCTTTTTAATTAAGCAATGCACTAAATAATAAAAATTAATAAAAACTATAAAGGCTTATAAAAAAACAAATATGGTAAATGCAAACATGTACACTGTAAAAAACTGTAAGACTTTTACAAAACAAAAATACTATTTAAGTCCAGGATTATTATAGTTAACTAAAACTGGAAAACTATTTATTACCTAAAATAAAATGAGCAATATTTAATATAAAATAAAATAAAAACATGTTTATTTCAGCTATTTTATATTTTTTATTATAGCTTTTATCCTCATTTCAATTACACTTAATGTACTAAATAACTGAAATAAAAATGAATAAAAACTTGACATATTAAAAAATTAAATAATAATAATTAATATTTAAAATGTCAAAACCAGATAAAATTCCTAAAACTTTAACTAAAATTAAAATGAAAAAGAAAAACATAAAAACTGATTCAAAATATGAATATAAAGTATCTCAATAGTTTTCCTACTTCAAAATTTTAAGTTTAATTCAACGTGTTGTTTACCACTTCTTTCTAATTAATTGATAAATCTACTAAACTTAAACTTAACTTAATTCCCAAAGTGAAAAATACAATACGCCCAATATTTTGTCAGTTTAATCTTGTAAGATATAAATTCCCAATGGAAAAACTGGTTTATTTACTTCTTAAGTAAAAGTTGTCAAAGTAAAGAGGGAATATACTGTATGGGCTTTGGTTAACACCAAGTGTCTAAAAGACAACAAACCTCATTTGGGTCAAAATCCATGTATCCTTTGCACAAAAGGCAATCCCACAATGCACTGCGACAAGCTCAGCGTAAAAATCCATCTATAATAGAAAACAAAGTAAGAGAAATGTTAATACTGTTCATTCAAAACAGAAAAGTACTTAAGTTTGATTTAAAAAAATGCATGCAATATTTGTGTGTTGTATATTTCTGTGCTTTTCATGTGTTTCCAAGTTTCACAAAGTTTGATGGATGCAAACTAAACATGCACATTCATATTAAAAAAGTAAGAAAACACATCAACAACAAAGATCCTGCGCTGTAACGTCATATTCCTATTGAGGATAAGATCTACAGCAGATGAGATATTTCCATATCTGCGTTTTCTGCGCTTTCTCTGTGTTTCGCTCGGCTGCCGGGACGGCTTTAGCAATCTTTCAATCTTCCACCAAAGTTTTTTTTTGATCATCGGGGCATAACCAATATGGAGGATTATCCATTCCTGGGTCTATTCTATGGGCTGCTTATGGAAGCATTTTTGCTCAAGGCAGCCATGCAAATTATTACTTACTGCCCTGTAAGCTGATAACACAAATTAGATGCCTATTAAATCTGAACAATGTATATAGAATTAAACAGAGGGGGAAAAAAAAAGATGGAAAATGATACCTGGATGCTTATGTAGTAAAAACACACTACAGTAGACGTGCATTTCTATCATGGCTGAAGATGGTTCAATAAATGTGGAAAGAGGCTTGCATGTACAGTAACACTGCGTGCAACTGTTAAAAGTAGATTGTTATTTTGACTAAAAATAAAATAAACTTTATAAAAAATTATAAAAATGGATCTTTTCAAACCACTCAAGTTTTCAAAAGTACATAAAAAACAGGTGTTTTTGTAGCAATAGCCAAAATGCATTGTATGGGTCAAAATTATTTATTTTTCTTTTATGCCAAAAATCATTAGTATATTAAGATCATGTTCCAAAGAAGCAGGTAACACATTTAATTGAACGTAAAATTGAGTAGAAACAGCCTTTTCTCATAAAACGCACTTCAAATGCACTCTGAAAATGTTTTACTTACAGCTTCAGAAACTGAAATTTTTTACAATGTAGGTTAGATTTGCATGTTAGCACTTTTTATGAACATCATGATAATATTATGCTGTAATATTCCAGTCTGAAGTTCAGTAAATACAGTAAATTAAGTAAAATGCAAACACTTACACACACAAAAAGATTTTTTGGTATTTTTTTTAAATCTAAAACTAAAACATTTAAAAAAAACTGAGAACTGAAATGACATTAACAATAACTAATATCAAATAAAATACATAAATGTTTTATTTCAGCTATTTTGTAATTTTTTATTATATTATTTATTTTTCTCATTTTAATTAAACTAAATGTACTAAATAACTGAAATAAAAATTAATAAAAACAATATAGACATATCTGTATCATATCTACACTGTATTATTACTTTTCTTTTTTTTTTTTTCCAAAATTGTAAATAAAATAAAAATTAAAGTATTATATTTTTTATTAGTTTTTATTACAGCTTTTTAGTATGAAGATATTTTGTAAATTACCTACCGTAAATATATTAAAACTTTTGATTAGTAATAAGCATTGCTAAGCACTTTATTTGCACAATTTTAAAGGCGATTTTCTTAGTATTTAGATTTTTTGCATCCTCAGATTATAGATTTTCAAATAGTCGTATCTCCAAATATTGTCCTATCCTAACAAACCACACATCAATGGAAAGCTTATTTATTCATTTATTATTTCAGATGATGTACAAAACAAAACTGACCCTTCTGACTGGTTTTGTAGTCCTGGGTCACATATTAGATGTAAATACAAATGCATCATCTGAAGAGTGTTTAAAATCACACGCACTATATATAATAAGACTGTAAAATCATTTTTTCCTTCTCTTCTCTTATTTTCCTTTTTGAAATAATAATGCATTAATAAATCACACTAATGAAACATTCACAATAAGACCAACAATGTGTATTAAGAAACGAAATTTAAATGTTTTAGTTTGATCATCTTTATTATTTATTATTGTTTTTAGGGGATTTTATGGTACTTTTAAGGCACCTGTCAAGTTTTGGGCTTTTTGGTTTTTCATTAAGTGTTTTTTTCTGACTAGAGGAAAGAAAACCCAAAAGACACTGTTAAGTGTTTCTTTTATAGCACTTTATCTATTTGTATCAATAAATTTCAATTACAATACATATTTTTGATGGCCGTTTTCTCAAAATGAGTTTTTTTTCCTCATACTGAGTCATAAATCTTTCCTTCAGAAGCTCTTACACACACCAAACTTTACATTTTTATTCCTGTCTATATCCTGAAGGTTTTTAGAGAGGGATCTGTTCATATATAATTTGCTTGATTATATACAAAATTGTGAAAATATATTGTTTACTGTTTGTTCTAAGTATTTTCTGAATTATGGAGTGACAAAAAAGAGATATTCAAAATCCCCTCTGTAAAAACATTTGACTCTAATATGTCGAAAAAAATTAAAGAATTTTGAAACTGACTTCATCCTTACACTTTTGTACTAAATTTACGCAAAAAAGTGCATATTTCATCACATAATGCCTCATTTGCATATTTAAACATAACATTTTAGAAAACTTGCAATACAATTTTTTTTTCCGCGATTTTTCGTCTGACTTACATTTTTTTTTTTACCATTTTAAAAATTTATATAAAAAATATATATTTTCCAAAATATGTTTTACTCTAAAACTGCAAGAAAATGTAAACAAGTTGTGTTCCAAATTTGAGGTATTATAATATTTTTTGTTTGTTTTGCCAGTTTTCATAATGTAGACAGAGAGAGTGTGAATAAAGTCATGAGAATAAAGTCGAAATATTTCAAGAATGAAGTCGAAATACTACAAAAATAAAGTCGAAATATTACGAGAATAAAGTCGAAATATTTTGAGAATAAAGTCGAAATACTACAAAAATAAAGTCGAAATACTACGAGAATAAAGTTAAAATATTTTGAGAATAAAGTTGAAATGTTTCGAGAATAAAGTCGAAATAAGAATAAACTCAAAATATTTGAATAACATCATAATATTTAAAGGAAAAAATTAAAATACTACGAAAATAAAGTCAAAATATTTCAAGAAAAAATCTGAAATAGTACAAAAATAAAGTCTAAATATTTTGATAATAAAGTTGAAATACTAGGAGAATAATATTTAGACAAAATATTTAGACTTCATTCTTGAAATATTTTGACTTTATTCTCAAAAAATTTTGACTTTATTCTCATATTATTTCGACTTTATTTTCATAATATTTCGACTTTATTTTCGTAATATTTCACATATTCGTACATTTCGACTTTATTCTCGAAAAATTTCGACTTTATTCTCATTATTTCGATTTTATTCTTGAAACATTTTGACTTTATTCTCGTAATATTTCAACTTTATTCTTGTAATTAGGACATTATTCTTGAAAAAAATTTACTTTATTTTCGTAATATTCCGACTTTATTCTCCTAATTACGACTTTATTCTCAAAACATTTCGACTTTCTCGCAATATTTCAACTTCATTCTTGTAATTACGAATTTATTCTTGAAAATTTTTTACTTTATTTTCGTAATATTTCGACTTTATTATCATAATTACGACTTTTTTCTCTAAACATTTCGACTTTATTCTCAAAAAATTTTGACTTTATTCTCATTATTTCGATTTTATTCTTGAAAAAATTTGACTTTATTCTCTTAATATTTCAACTTTATTCTTGTAATTACAAATTTATTCTTGAAATTTTTTTACTTTATTTTTGTAATATTTCGACTTTATTATCATAATTACGACTTTTTTCTCTAAACATTTCGACTTTATTCTCGAAAAATTTAGACTTTATTCTTGTAATATTTCAAGTTCATTCTCTAAAAATTTTGACTTTATTATTGAACAATTTCGACTTTATTCTGGTAATATTTTGACTTTATTTTTTATAATATTTTAACCTTATTCACATAATTATGACTTTATTCTTTAAAAAATTGGACTTTATTCTCATAATCTTAGATTTTTTTATTAATGTGGCACTAAAACACACAACAACACCAGAGAGTTAAACAATATAAGGCCTAAATAACGTTCTCACCTTAAAAGTTTTCTTTTTCAGCTACACAAACTTTTGACTTTCTTCAACTTTTTAGATCAGACTGTCAAGCCAAAATTCAAAGTCTGTCCGGATGAACTTTACTTTTCTAGCTCATATTTAAAATTTCATGCATTACATGTAAACCCGAGTGTCAGCACCAGCACGGTCAGCACTAATCCACCAAACGACTCTTACGATTGGACGACAGTGATGAAACCTAAACACAAAGTCAAATTAAAGGGACAAACCCCCCTAGTCATCGTCCATTGTCGCCGGTCACAATCACGCGCAAAAAGCCACGGCGCCTGGTCAAAACGAATCCCGCTATCCCTCCCTCCCCCTCCCGTTCCTTCTGTCTCTTTATATTCATTAGATTCATTATGAGCCACAAAGGAGAGCCAGCAAAACAGCTTGTGATTTTTAGTTGAATTCGTGCCCCTTTTTAGGCCAGCGGGGAAATTAAACTAGACGTCTACCGCCGGAGGGCTCTGACACATCTGAAGCTTTCAGCAATGGTAATAGCCAAAGCGCATCCAGAACACACCAGAGCTGACCCAAACCAGATTGTTTCTGGGGGAGGAGCAGGAGGGAACCAGTTTAAATGATTAGTTTGCTAATGAAGCAAAAGACTAGATTGGGTGAGCGTTTCACAGCTTTGATAGAGTGACTTAACAGCATCACAGCAGCCAGCACGTCCCTTGTGAAAGACAAGTGTTTAATTGTATTGACTGTGCACTTGTGGTGTACTTCAAATCTTAAAAGCTTATTTTCTTATTTAATCAAGCTTCCCTTCTATGTACTATTTTTAATCCATTTAGACTCATTTTTAGACTCAGTATTTCTAATCATACTAACAACTTGCTAATAACTTGGTAACCATGCTAGCAACATGCTAATCATGCTAGCAACATGCTAGTATCTTGATAATCATGCTAGCAACATGTTAGTAACATGCTAATCATGTTAGAAACATGCTAGTAACATGCTAATCATGCTCCAAACATACTAGTAACATGCTAATCATGCTAACAACATGCCAGTAACTTGGTAATCATGCTGCAAACATACTAGTAATCATGTTAACAACATGCTAGTAACATGCTAATCATGCTAACAACATGCCAGTAACTTGGTAATCATGCTAGCAATGTGATAATTACATGCTAATCATACTAGAAACATGCAAAATATGAAATGTACTGATTTGACACCAAAGCCCTTACACACTTTTTCCAAATTATTTTGTATAAAGAGAAAATGTTTTTATTTGACACAAACTGCCTGCGATTGCTGGCTGGTACCTTAAGTTAATGTTTATTAATATAAAGTGTATTTGATGTGAAAGCCACGAGATCGCTAGAAAGTATAATTTACCCCTACAAAAATAAATGTATTTATTTGACACCAACGCCCTGACACTTTTTCCAAGTTATTTTATATGAAGAGAAAATGTTTTTATTTGACACAAACTGCCTGCGATTGCTGACTGGTATCTGAAGTTAATGTTTATTAATATAAAACATATTTGACGCGCAACCCAGGAGATCGCTGGAAAGTATGATGTACCCAAAATATGAAATGTATTTATTTGACACCAAATCCCTGACACTTTTTCGAAGTTATTTTATATGAAGAGAAAATGTTTTTATTTGACACAAACTGCCTGCGATTGCTGACTTTTATCTGAAGTTAATGTTTATTAATATAAAACATATTTGACGCGCAACCCAGGAGATCGCTGGAAAGTATGATGTA